>NC_053433.1:65233936-65533936 GCF_007990345.1 Gossypium hirsutum
GCATTGAGGTTGAAAACACTAGCTGCTTTCGTCGGTTTTGTTCTTATAACTTGCCACTAATAGTTATTCAGTGACATCTCCTTAATAAATTCATAAGCCGCCTCAGGTGTCTTATTATAGATAGTTCCTCCAGTGGCTGCATCAATCATCTGCCGAGTCAAAGGATTCAAGCCATTATGAAACGTTTGAACCTGTAGCCAAAGCGGTAACCCATGGTGAGGGCACCTTCTCAAGAGGTCCTTGTATCTCTCCCATGCATCATAGAGTGTTTCTAAATCCATCTGCACAAAGGAAGAGATATCATTACTTAATTTGGTTGTTTTAGTCGGCGGAAAATATTTTAATAAAAACTTTTCAGTCATTTGTTCCCAAGTAGTGATTGACCCTCATGGTAACGAGTTCAACCATTGTTTAGCCTTATTCCTTAACGAAAAGGGAAACAATCGAAGGCGAATGGTGTCATCAGAAATGCCATTAATTTTAAAGGTATCGTAAAATTCTAGGAAATTTGCCAAATGAACATTGGGACCCTCCTCCTGCAAACCATCAAACTGAACAAACTGTTGTATCATTTGAATTGTGTTAGTTTTCAGTTCAAAATTATTTACAGAAATAGTAGGTCTAACTATACTTGACTCAGTTCCTGTTAAATTAGGTTTAGCATAATCATACATAGTGCGTGGAGCAGGATTCTAATTTGCTGGATCAGCAGCAATCGCAGGAGGTAGCAGATTTTCTTGGTTTTCAGCCATCTCCTCGATTGTGGTTGATGTATCGTCCTCTTGCTCGTCCTCTGTGTATCTTAGGCTTCGCCTTATTTCTCTCCGATTTCTATGAATTGTACGATCGATCTCACCGTAAAAAAGTAGTGGTCCTGACAGGTTTCTTCTGGTCATAAACTAGAAAAACCTGTCAAAAGAAAATAAATGAAGAATTAGAAAATAAAATAAAAATTTAAATTGCAATAAAAGTAAAATGGCTAAAGTAATAAAAATCGAGTGTTCCTAATATCGTAGTTCCCTGGTAACAGTGCCAAAAGCTTGGTGCATGATATTCGTAACAGGTTTTAAATATTTATAAATGAAACGTTCTTGAAACTAACTTATTATCACGATTAAGGCAAATGTACCTATCGAACAATAGTATAGTTCAGCAAAACCAGATTATCGAACCCAAAGGAACTACGAATACTAGTATTTACTTCCTTTTTATTATCTAGCCTAAAAATGAAGAGGTTTCGTTATATAAACTAATTATTAACTAAGAATGCACAGAAAGAAAACTTGGGAAAATACTTTTGGGAAAATTCAATTGATTGAGACAATATCTAAGGAAAAATCCACCTAGACTTCACTTGTTATTTGACTTTGAATCAGACGATTTATTTATTTGACTTGATCCATAGAAATCGCTAAGTTATATTATTATCCCTCTCGAGACTAATAACTCTAACCTTAGGTTGAATAATTGAAATCTCTTTCTAATTAACACCCTAGAATTGCATTAACTCGATCTATGGATTCCCTTATTAGGTTTCACCCTAATTGGGCAAAATCTTGTCACCCTATCTCTAGGTGCGCAATCAACTCCGCTTAATTATGAAAAATTTACTCTTAGACAGGGTCTATTCCTCCTCTGAATAAGAGCTTAACTTGAATCAATGTCCTGGAATATCAAAACAAGAATTAAGAACACATAATTAAGAACAAGCCAAATATTTATCATACAATTCAAATAATAATAACAAGATATGTCTTATGTTTCATTCCCCTTAGGTATTTAGGGGGTTTAGTTCATATTTATCAAAGAAAACATCTCAAAAGCATAAAGATAACAAAACATAAGAAAACCCAAAACTCCTGAAGGAACTTAAGGGAGATCTCCAATCTTGATGATGAATTCCGCTCTTGAAATGGATCAATCGACTTTCCTTGAGTAATTCCTTGCTTCCTCCTCTGCGCCCCCCTAAGTACCTCATCAGGTGTTTAAATAGGCTTCTGAATGCCTAAGAGCCCTAAAAATTGGCCTTTTCCGAATAGGACTAAAATTGGGCTCGACAGGGACACGCCTGTGTGCGATTACTCCAGCCCGTGGCTAAGGCTGTTAAATAGGCACGAGCGTGTGGTCTACCCGTGTAAGTCGTGCTTCGATCCGGCCAAATTGACATGGCCGTGTGTGGAAGTCCAGGTCGTGTTGTTTTCCCATGTAGGTCTATTTTCTCCGTTTTCGGCCTGTTTCTTGCTCTTTTTACTCTCTTATGCTCACCTAAGTATAAAACATGAAATTAAAGGATTAGAAGCATCGAATTCACCAAATCTAAGGAGAAATCATTCGTAAATGCGCTAAGCATGGGATAAAAATATGTATAAATTATGGTTTTTCAACTTTGATCCTAACAATAGAAGCATGCACCAAACCATCTATCCATCAGAGCAGATAAATATCACATGCATACCATTTCCAGAACACACACAGAATAAATACAAACTCTAAATTCAAGTGTAGCAACACAGTCTAATATCTAAAGAAATCACAGCGCTTTTTTATCTACTGCTTTTCAATGAAAACAAACAACAGTTTTAGAAACTTACGGATTCGCCACCGGAGACTCGGTGTACGACACTTTTAAGAAGAAATATCTCAAACATATTGCACATGTGGAAAAAACTTTTTGAAATTCAATTTTTGGAAACCCATTCCACAACCCAGTTTTGCAAATGGGCTCTAATACCACTAAATATAACACTCCAAACCCGGCCTAGACGTCAAGCCTGAATATAGCGTGTCACATTGAAGTGTTTTTTGAAAACCATGTTTTCATTAAAAAACCTTCTTATTTAAAACATAGTACATTGTAAACTTATTAATATTATTCTAGAAATTCTTTTTAGGTTGCGGAAACTAACTTTAAAAGGAACCAATTTACGAAAACGTGATGTTTAAAAGTTAAGTTGGGAAAACGTAGTATTTTGAAAACAATTATTGTTTTGGAAAACCGCGATCTACTTCTAACAAATATCAAACATAGTAAATAAAATCCCAAAGTTTAAAATAAAAACCAGAGAGGCCTTATTACAAACCAAACTGGATGTCAAGTACTGAGAAACAAATAAACGTAGTAGATAACAAAAGTAGCTATGTAGCCGTCTCCGAGTCCCTCGCAACACCGATCCTCCTAATGCTGGGGATTACCTGCACAGTTAATAAACAGGGTAAGTTTATGAAAACCCAGTGTGTAATCCCCTTCCAAATTAAAACAGTTAATAAAAAAATAGAACGCAAAATTAGTTTGGGCCAGAGCCCATTACAGTAACAGAACCATGTGTGTGGGCCTAACCCCAGTACAATTTCAATTGGGTCTCAGCCCTCGTCAGAATCAATTGGGCCTAGCCCATTCTCAATATCACTAACAGTTGGGCCTAGCCCATATCAGTAACAGTTCCATATGCATAATGTGTGATGCATGCTAACCCATCCCATCCAACCCTGCACTTGCCTCCGTCCAACCCTGCACTACCTGCTGTGAATAAATCACCCACACCATCCCTACACTCCCAATGTTAGCACCAGTTGTAGCATTAACCAAAATTGCAGCAAAGCTTCTCGTAAACAGAATGGCCAAGAGCCATAAACAGAATGGTTATAAACCATAATCAAGATGGCACACAGCCATAATCAAGATGGCACAAGGCTATCGGTAACTGTAATAAGTTTTGCACATAACCATCAGGGACAGTAATATAATCGGTATATAGCCACGGGTAAATATGATTGACACAGAGTCATCAATAAATATGATAGGCACTTAGCCACAGGTAAATATGATTGGCACAAAGCCATAATCAAGATTACGCAGCTTTAAGCCGTCTATCGGTCCACAATCGTCTCGTGCGACCCGTGCGACCTTAACAGATCAATACTGGATCCACAGTCATCTCGTGTGACCAGTGCGACCCTATTAGAACTTCCTTCATATCAGTGTCCCAAACCCATACAATATGTCGTGTATGTCATTCTCAATCATCACACGGGCATGCAAAATGGTCATGCTCAGTAACAGTCATAAACATATATTAAAAGCATAATAGTCATACAACTACAGTCAAGTCAGTTAAAACACAGTCATATGATCACAGTTAAATTAGTCAAATTCACAGTCTAAGTCGGTCATCTACCCATAAGGGCAAAACAGTTATTTTGCCCTAGAGGGGTATTTTGCTAATTTTACATTACAAGGGTATATCGGTAACTATACACTACAAGGGTATTTCGGTAATTATACACTATAAGGGTATTTTAGTAATTTAAAAAACTTGGGGTATTTCGGTAATTTTACAATTTGAAGGTATTTAGGTAATTTTACAAACTAGGGGTATTCGATAATTTTACAAACCGGGAGTATTTTGATAATTTTACAAACTAAAGGTATTTCGGTAAATTTACAATCCGAGGGTATTTCGATAATTTTACAAACTGGAGTCTACACGACCCAACAGATGGTCTACCGTCGCCACAAGTGACTTAAGTAACCTAAACAGACATAACAGTACAAATGGGCCTAAGGCCTATTTCTCGACCTAAGTGGGCCCACACGCTCGTGTGGCCCATTTAGCCCAATTCCAGTCACGACTATACGAACACCATAGCCCAGCTCATAATTTGACACTTACCATGGATTTTATCCGCGTGGGGCCCACGAGCCTACTGGGCCCACACAGCCCATTTTAGCCCATCGAGGCCCAAAAACAACTTGAGTCATGCGCGCGACTTGACAAATCTATCTACTTTCTGCTTAACAGCGAAATTTACCCACGTCGACCCACGGGCCTATTGGGCCTATTCGGCCCATTATGGCCTATCGAGGCCTATAACGGCCTCAGTCTATGAAAACGCTCGTGGTGGCCTTTGCTTTCTACCGCCCATGATTTGTGGGCTTAATTTACCCCATGAGCAATCATATGCTTCGGCTTTTCGGCTTTCGCCGATTCATAGTTCAACAGGGGAGTAATTACACTCCTTTTTCGGCTTTTCGATAGTAATGGTTTATGGTGTACAGTTACACACCTTTTTTTACAGAATCGTACGAGAAATCTCTCAGTACCAATCCTACATCAATGAATGTTTTTGGTTAATGTCAATACCTTTTAGTAACACTTAGTCCCAAAAGAATGGCATTGATACCCACCTTAACCAATGTGTGATTCAGTCCGCTTGTAATGTTAATCGACAGATGATTATACCCTTTCTTGTGAAATGCTGTAATAATAAAGGAATCCATTAACCAACAAACGCATGATCTAGCACTTGAATCTATTTTATTGCTAACAAAAACCCAAATCCAAAGATAGGGCTTTCGGCCAACCCCAAAGTGCTACACCAAAACGCTTACCTTAAATTGCATGGTAAGAAAATGGTTCCAGTGACTACCTTCAGAAATTCCTTCGCTTCACCTAAAATCTAGAATCCAACAACCACCACCCCATAAGGAAGGGATCATGATTTCGGCAACCCAGATACATGACGAGAAACAGGTAATCAGTTTTTAGAAAAGATAGAAGAATGTGTTTAAACACATATAACTATAACAGAAAAACAAGAGAGAACCCGCGAGTACCTACCAGTCTGTCAAAACCCTTGTAAACCGAAATCATATGTCACTTGCAAAAGAGAAAAGCAATTGGCCAAGAACAAAATACAGAGGGTATGCCGAAAGGAAAAGCAATGAAGAGATTAAAAGGGCAATCGATTGGGGGAAAACTGAAAAGAAATCAGTATAGTTAAAAAGATGATAGTAAGGGAAGCGATTGGGACAAAAGATGAAGAAGTATATTCAGCCAGTAAAAAGAGAAGTAAAAACAAAAGTGAACGAAGAAAACCATCAACAAAGGTTGTATTTGACAACACCAATTAGCTTCCCAAATGGTCAATTTTGCGACACACCAATAACCCAAAATGGAGAGCAAAAAGAGATATATTTCAGCACTAAGAGTCACAAACAAAAAATGACAAAAACTCACCAAAACGAGAGGAGAAACATCTCATAGTCGAATTCGCATACACCAACCCCTAATTGGCTACAACTCTCTCTAATTTGAACTTCTTGACTTTCTCCTAAAATCTCTCCCTTTATCCCTCCTTGATTTACTCCATCTCCCCCTAATTCAAATTCAATTCAACAACCATGACCAATTCAAACTTCACCCTTTTACCAAGTCCACAACAACCTTCTAGAGTTTCAATCCAATTCAACCACTTACCCCTCATGTAGCAAAATAATTGCGTTTTGTTTGGAAGGGATTTCGAACTCTTGCCCTTCTTACATGCTCACATGCCACTTGCCTCCCTGCCACAAGCTCTTTTGTGTCACACTTTATCCTCAATTAATTATAAGGTCTATAGGCCAAAGTCCAGGTTCCTTTAAAAGAAAAAACAAACTAAATTGCCAGGGCCAAGACTTGAACCCAGGCTCCCTTTCAACCTTAATGAAACCACAACCACTAGACCACATGCTTCCTTGTGTCATTTACTTAACACAATAATTTAAAAGGCCTACTTCCAAGCATCCAGGGTTTTATTCACTAAAAACCAAAATTTTTGCTAAAGCCCAGATTTGAACCCAAGATTTCTTCAACGCTTCTCAGGTCCATTAACCATCAGAGTAGACATTTAATTGTGTCATTTCCTTGCACAATTAAATACTTATATACAACCTCTCTACGGACCCATACTCAAGGCCAAATACTTCTAGGCCCAAATCCGGGGCGTTACATCTCATTTCCCCTTGATTTATTTCTGGTCCTTTAGCATTTATCACAGTTCTTCACATAAGCATAAGCATTTTTAAATAGTGTTGGACAAAAGAAACCTGCTTACAAAATCTTAGCTGCAGTATGTGAACCACCAAAGTGTCCCTCACTTGGAGATGAATGGCAATGATACAAGATCTCAGCAATCTCACTTTCAGCTATACACTTTCGGATTATATTATCTACACACTAGTTAAACAAAAACGGATCCTCCTAAAAATAATACTGACTATCACGAAGGAATTTTTCTTTTGTTGGTATGTCATTTCTTGAGGAATTATTCCACATGCAAGATAACTGGTAAAATCAGCAAACCAAGCTGTTTCATGAATCGACTTACCTCAAATAAGTGTTTGTCTGGGAAATTCTCATTGATAGGCACACATGATTGACTTACCTCATCTTTCTCCAACCTTGACAAATGATCAACTATTTGATTTTCAACATCTTTTCTGTCTTGGATCTCAAGGTCAAATTCTTGGAGTAAAAGTATCCAACAAATTAGCCTCAGTTTCGCATCTTTCTTCATAAGCAAGTATTTAATGGCCGCATGGTCAGTAAATACTGTAACCTTGGTATCTATAAGATATGAGCGGAATTTGTCAGAAGCAAAAACTATAGCAAAGAGTTCCTTTTCAGTTACCGTATAATTGAGTTGGGCTCCCGTCAAAGTTCTACTTGCATAGTAAATAGGGTGAAACACTTGATTTCTTCTTTGACTTATCACAGCTCCAACTGCATAATCACTTGCATCGCGCATTAACTCAAAAGGTAAGCTCCAATCAGGTGTAACAATTATTAGGGCTAAGATTAAACTTTTTTTAGATCTTCAAAAGCTTCCAAACATGCTTTATTGAAATCAAACTCTGTATCTTTCTTTAACAACAAGCACAATGGTTTAGAAATTTTTGAGAAATCTTTGATAAACCTTCGGTAAAAACTAGTATGGCCTAAGAAACTTTTGACTCCTTTCATATTAATTGGGGCCAGTAATCTCTCAATTATGTCCACTTTTTCTTTATCGACTTCAATTCCTCTCTTTGAGGTTTTATGTCTTAAGATTATCCATTCCTTAACCATAAAATGACATGTTTCCCAGTTAAGGATAAGATTCGTCTCTTTGCATCTCTTCAGTACCTTAGCCAAATTGCTCCAAAAAATATCTTAAGTGTTACCAAAAACAAAAAAAATCATCCATGAAAACCTAAACAAAATTTTCAATCATATTAGTAAATATTGCAGGTGCATCGCACAAACCAAAAGGCATTCGCCTAAAAGAAAACATACCGTATGGACAAGTAATGGTTGTTTTATGTTGGTCCTCCGGAGCTACAACTATTTGGTTTTATCCTAAATGGCCATATAAAAAAGAATAGAATTCATTACCTGCCAATCGATCTAACATCTGACCCAGAAAAGGCAAAGAAAAATGGTCCTTTCGAGTGGCTTTATTTAACTTTCTGTAATCAATACAAATTCTCCAACCAGTAACAGTTCTCATTGGAATCAACTCGTTATGCTCATTTTTAACAATCATTATTCCACCTTTCTTTAGCACACGTTGCACCAGACTTACCCATGAACTATCTGAAATAGGATAGATGATTCCTACATCTAACCATTTGATCACTTCCTTTCTCACACTTCTTTCATAATAGGATTAAGCCTCCTTTGCCCATCAATTCAAGCTCTTTCACCTTCTTCTAAAATAGTTTTATGCATGCAAAAAGAAGGGCTTATACCTCGAATACCAGCTATGGTCCAACCAATTGCTTTCTTAAATTTCTTTAGAACAACAATTAGTTGCTCCTCTTGATCTTTTGTCAGTTCTGCTGAAATAATCATAGGCAAAGTGGAACAGTCACCTAAATAAACATGTTTCAAATGGGAAGGAAGTACCTTTAGTTTGAGTTTAGGCGGTTCTTCAATTGACAACTTGAGTTGCATAAATTCTCTAACTTCTAACTCCAACGGTTCAAACCTTTTGGATTGAATAAAATTCCTCGAATTGGCTTCCATCAAAGCCATATTTTCTTCACTTTCTTCATCCTCCAAAAGGTTAAGATCTAAGGCTTTCTCTAATTAATCTTCTTCAAAATTACTTTATATAGAAACCAAGGTTTCTATCTCTTTCATAACTGAACATTCTTCTGTCGGATCGAGAAATTTCATCGCTGTAAGAATTTTAAAGGTTACCTGATCATCTTGAACTTGCATGGTGAGTTACCTTTCTGCACATCAATTAACGTTCTTCCTGTGGCTAAGATAGGTCTCCCAAGTATGATCTTATCTACTACAAAATCTAAGACAATAAAATTAGCAGGAAAAATAAATTTATCGACTCTTACCAAAACATCCTCGATCTTTCCTTCGGGATATGTTAAAGATCGATCCGCTAGCTGAAGCGTCACAGTTGTAGTCTTACTTCACCTATCCCTAGGATCTTGAAAATAGACTTAGGCATCAAGTTGATACTCGCTCCTAAGCCACACTAAGCTTTACCACAGTAAGATTCACCAATGTTATAGGGTATAGTGACGCTTCTTGGGTCTTTTAATTTTGGTGGCAGTTTGTTCTGCAGGAAGCATTGCACTCCTTTGTCAAGGCAACAGTCTCATACTCACTCAATTTTTCTTCTTGGACAGTATATCCTTCATAAAATTCACATAATTCGGCATTTGTTCTAAAGCCTCCACCAACAGAAAATTATGTGTAACTGCTTCAGAACATCCAAAAATTTCTTCAATTGCACCTCTTGTTTCTGCTTGTGTTGCTGCAATCTTTGCTGATATGGAGGCGATGAAACTTTCGGTTGAACTAGATAACTCTTCCAAGTAGGGAAATCTATATCCAAAGAAGATGTTAAAGAATCTGAATTCACTAAGTTAGGATTTACCTTGTCAGTCTTTGCAGATTCTAATTCCTTTGGTGTAGGAATTTCAATAGCTGGTTAATTCTTCGCAACGGCTTATCTTCGACATCAATCAACTGGGATCCCAGAATTTTACCACTTCGCAAAGCCACTGCCTTGATATGTTCTTTACCCAAATTTCTTAGATTTTCAATATCACTCGGTAAGGTTCCTTGCGGTCTATTACGAAGCTCTATAGCTAACTGACCCATGTGGTTCTCCAAATATTTCAATGTTGCTACTTGGCTTTGGATCAAAATGTCATTCTTTGCCATGTACGCTTTCAACAAGTTCTCTAAACTATTTAATGCCTTAGCATGAGGTGGTTTTGGAGCTTGCAGATTAAACCCTTGAGAATGGTCGGGCCTATGCTATAAGAAGTTGTTGTTTGGTCCATTTCCTTGGTTGCTCCAAGAAAATTTAGGATGATTACGCCATAAAGGATTGTAAAAGTTGGAATGGGGTCCTTGTGCACTCCTATTTTGATGTCGATTCCATACATAGTACACTGACTTGGGATTTGATGGACAATTCTCAAAAGAATGACCTTCCCCATAGTACACATTGGAAACTACTTCAAATGGACTTGGTGGCTGAGCTGCAAAATTATTAGCACTATTAGTGTTAAACTATTTTAACATAGAGGAAATAGACGATACCTGAGCTGGTAACTAAGCGAGGGTGTCAACTTAATGAACTCTGGTACACGTCTTCCTGAAGCTATTTGATTTCTTGGCCATTGATAGTTATTACTCGTGATCCTCTCTATGATCTCATAAGCCTCATTATAAGAATTAGACAAAATTGCACCACTTGCAGAAGCATCTACCATTAACCTTGTATGTGCATTGAGACCATTATAGAATGTCTCCAACTGGATACAATGAAGAATCCCATGATGAGGACACTTACGAAGTATCTCATTGAATAGCTCCCAAGCCTCATACAAAGACTCGTCATCTAATTGTTGGAAAGTTGTGATCTCGTTCCTCAACTTAGCGTTTTTGCTAGGCGAGAAATACTTTACCAAAAATCTCTCCGCTAATTCTTGCCATGTAGATATGAAACTTGGTGGCAATGAATTTAGCCATGCTCATGCTTGATCTCGCAACGAGTACATAAACAACTTCAACTTCAATGCGTCGTCAGTCGCACTAGTTATCTTGAATGAATCACTCACCTCCATGAATAATCGAAGGTGGAGATGTGGATCTTCTGTGGGCATACCACTAAATTGGCCCACCATTTGAGCATTTGAAACATCACTGGTTTCAATTGAAATTGGGTTGACTCAATATCTAGCCTTCTAGTTCCTAGATTTAACTTACTGAAAAGTGGCATAGCATATTGTCTAATGCATTGATCCCTATCATCGGCAATGAGGATGAGATTTCGTACATGATCGGCTTCATTACCTTGGTCTTGATTCTGATTTCCAAGGTCTACCTCGACTTGTCTTTGAGCTGTTCATTCACATCTTCTTTGTCTAAAAGTTACCTCAATTTTAAGGTCTATAAGGAGTAAATCGATAGTCCGATATATGCTCATAAACAACTGAAAAGAAAATCAAAAAATTTAAAAAGAATAAGTTAGTAATGTTAGATATAAATCAAATTGAAAATAAGTAATTTCACGAAAGATATAACAATGGCAACAGTTAACAATCCTCGGCAACGGTGCAAAAACTTGTAACACATAGGTTTGTGCAAGTGTACACAATCATTAACAAGTAATAAGCATATATTGAGTTATCGTCTCCACAGGGATTGTATTTGTGCTAAGTCACCTAATTTGTAAAATTATATTAACAATTTGGTAAATAAAAACACAATATAGTTGAGAATTGATGATTAAAATATATTAAACTAAATGCAATGTTCCCTAATGCAAATTATCCTAAGTATGCAAACTATATGACTGAAATAGATTTGAGCAAAATTAAACACAATTTGCAACAATTATAACATAAATAAACTAGGACAACTACTTTCATTAAGCTCAACTTATTATCAACTTGCTTAATAACATTCGGAAAAACATTCCGTGGAAACTCTATATTTCATGAGTTTGGAAACCACATTAGGTCCTTTCGGAATCCTTTTCATAGTAAATACACATTTTAATAATCCTTATTTATTAAGGGTTTCTTAGTATTCGTGTGAGGCAACAGGGACGTGTTAGGTTTGAAACAGTTTAATAACACAAATCTGAAAACTGTGCAGATAACAGAGCTTGATTAGACTTGTTATGCAACCTGCAATTTAATCAGGTTAGGATCTAAATTGAGCATGCACATTTCAATTATGTATCCACTAGCCGTCGTCTAGTTAGGATCACTCAGCTAATTCTAGTGCATTTCAATCACGTATGAATGAAATACAGACTTTATTTAAATTGAAAACATGATCGATTGAGGCACAAACATTACAAACATGAACTAAATAAATATTATTTAATCAAAGCAATTATCTTAGCTTAAATAAATTAAGCTAACATTGTTGTAAACAAGAACAAAGAACACATAGAAAACATTTTTAGATTAAATTAAAGAAAGGAAAATTAAACCCAAATCAAAGTGGTCGCCACCCAAGACTCTGACTGACTAGGCTCCTTTGCTTCTTTGCTTTGCTCTTTTGCTAATGGCTCTCCAAGGTGGCCAACCAAGGGCTCTTTAAGAGGCATAATTGCTAAAATCTCTATGAAGAGATGATGCTAGGCGTGGGGAATGGAAAAGGCTAAAAGAATTTGGAGAGAAGAGAGAATGATGAATGAGGGAATGAAGGGGTCATATTTTTAGGTGAAGAGAGGTGGGTAGTTTGCTAAAAATAGCTAGGTTTAGTCTCTTCAAATCTCTTCCTTGGGTGGCTGGCCACAATTAGTGGAATTTGAGCTGATTTTATTTTTAAGCAAATTAAATGCCATAATAACTCAAGACTGAGACTCAGTCAATTGTAAATCTTTGGGCAAATCTCTAATTTCTTCAACAATGTAAGGACCTTGTGTAATTAAACCAAAAAGTGGCTTAAAAGAACAGCCATGTGTAGCCAAATTTGGGTTGACTTGGTCTTCAATTTGGACGGTTTTATAATCCAGCAAAGCTATCAGACTTGTCCAAAATAAATTAATAAGTTAAAGAACCAAAGAATAAAATTTAGCCAATTTAAATAATTAATTAAAACCCAAATTATTAATGAAATATTTTGAAATGAATTATTAAATATAATTTTATATTTTATTAATTAATTTAATCATGAATGACCCATTTTATGTCTTAAAATATAATATGCTCAAATCAATATAAAATAAGCCATTTTATGAATGAAAACTATATAATAAAGCATAAAATCACATTTTAATAATTTCTATATTCTAATTTCATATTTTCACATATTTCATTAATTTATTAAACAATTACTTAGTTTTAACAATGTATTTAAGTAACAAGGGATATTATAATGAAAAATAAAATAACATAAAAGACATAAAATTCAATAGATAAAAGAGTAGAGTGAATCAAATCTTGATTATGGGTGATTAGCTCACTTTGACAATCCTAATCAACCACGTTTCTGGTTCTTCGTCAATCAACTAGTCGCTACCCTAGCAGGATCTTCTGATCTTCTACTAACATGACGAGTCAGTAAGGACTACTTATCTTCTAACCTCACAGTCTAGACTGGTTTGGGGTGAAGGTGTTCACGGATGGGCAATTACAATTTTGGGTTAATTCCCACCTTGATGACTTCTCGGGGTTGTCAGGCCTAGGGTTTGTTTCATGTTTTTCCTTTCCCAAATAGTTGAACCGTTGAGTAACCCTACAAAATAGTTAATAGATCATACCTCCACTCGCTAATCCTCCATAGGAGGATTAGTTCCTCATGGCTTTCATAAACATTATGGAGTTGATTTAAAGAGAAAACATGATAAATGTATTAAAATGTAGAGTTTAAGAAAATGTCTAATTTGTAGTAAAAGATGAAAAACAAATCCACAGATTTGATGATCTCCAAAAATTAGATTTTTTGACAAAGAACAACTGAAAATAAATTCTAAAAACCTAAAAAAGAAAAAAAACTAAACTAAGTTTAAAAGAGAGAATCTAGGTTAATTCAATGATTTCAATAACATGTGCCAGAGGAGCCTATTTATAGAGTTCAGGTGGCTGCCATCCTCAACCTTAGGTTAGCTGACGTTCCCAATCTTTGAGTTTGATTGTGCAAACCAAAACACCCTAGTTTTGTATTTAATTTCTGTTCTAGAGTCAATGTCGGGATACACCAATAGTTGTGTTGTGACATGGTAGTCAGTGTACTCCTTTTAGGATATCTTCAGGGGTATGTCGCGACACCCTCAGGCTATGTCGCGACATTGAAGGCAGTCTTCTATACACTCACAAAGTGCGTTAGCTTACCCTGAGGCCGTATTCGGCCCTTAAGGTCAATAAAAGACTCAATTGACACATTTTATTAACTTATTAAAAACTTAAGAAAACATAATTTAAACCTACTGAAAATACTTGTTTTCAAGCTTCTAATGTGCGATAGTTAGTTTAATCTACTACATCGAATTACGACAGATTAGCAAGAGACTATTTAAAGGCATATGAAATCAAAGCTAGTCAGTGTGTTGCAATACAGGGAGCTTGATGTCGCAACATAGAACGAAGAATGTTAGGATTACTATACTACCTTGGGTGTTACGACATAGCCAAGGGATGTCACGACACACCTCTGAAGCTATCCCTGAGCCATGCATACTACCTTTGATGTCGCGACATAAGGACAAGGTTGACGCGACACCAGTCTTGTACGAGAAGCATTTACAAACCATGGGTGTTTTGCTCTGCTCAATGGAAATTTAACGTGAGAATGTCAGTGACCTAAGGTTGAGATGATGACAACCCTAACTCTATAAATAGGCTCTTAAAACACTTGTTTGGGACATATTTCATACTTTAAGTTTCTCGTTGTAATTTTTTCCTTTAGTTTTCTTTTCTTTTAGGTTTTAGGTTATTTTTAGTTCTGTTCTAGATCATGTTCTTCGGAGAATGTGACTTAAACCATGATCCAACTACTATGGATTTTGTGCTTCAATCAATATAATTCAAGATTCTCTTAAACCTTTCTCTTCATTCGTTAATTATGTTTATCTTTATTACCAAGTTTATTATGTTTAAGAGATCCAAAATGAGCTAATCCTTTTATTGAGAATTAGTGAATGGAGGTGTGATTAATTAATTACTATGTAGGGTTTTGTAACAACCCGTTTTCAGTGAAATCAAAACAGTGGTTGTGGGACCACAATCTAAATAAAATTTATTATTATTTTATTGTCTACGACATGATAGTAGTGCCGTATAAAAATTTCGTTAAGAAATTTTACCCTTTGCATGCTTAATTCGATAAAAAGGACTAAATTGAAATAGATGCAAAACTTGAGTTCTATAATGTCAAAGGGATTAAATAACTATGAAATTAATTAGCAAAGGGGTTTATGTGGTAAACATACCATTGTTTCTATGAGTGGGCAATTATGGACACTTTGATAAGTGATTTAATGGTTTTATAATAAGGTTAATTAAGTAATTTAGTAAATAAATTAAGTAAAAAAAACAAATTAATAAAAAAGTGTCATCTTCCTAGATTATACTTGACCGAAATCAGAGAAGAAGCTCCATCTTTAACATCTTGAAGTTTCGACAATGGAAGTCTTTGCATGAGATTAATTGTGAAGTTAGTTTTTAATTATTTTTATATTTTTGGGATAGTTGTAGCTTAATATAGCTAGCTTGGGGACTAAATTGTGAAACTGTTAAAGTGTTAGGGTTTTACCATTAATGAATATGTATGAGTTTTGATGATTTTTGGAAGAAAATGATTAGTTGTTGTTAGATAAACAACTTTAGTCAAGTGATTTTTGATGAAATTGTCAAATAGGGATTAATTGAAAATTGTGAAATATTCATGGTGTAATTTGTGAATTAATGAAATGTGTGGGCTACTATAAGCTTGTAAGATATTCAGCTAGGCTTGGTTAGGGGTGAAATTGGATGAATTTCATTTTACGAGCTTATGGACTAAATAGAAAAGAAATCAAAAGTATAGGGGTAAAATTGTAATTTTAGTAAAATATGATTTTGGGTTAAATTGATAGAATGATTATTGAATTGAGCTAAATTTATTCTTTTAGATCAAGATAAACTATGTACGACCTTAGATCGAGGCAAAAGAAAAAAGCTTCGGATTAGTCAACTTCCTTTTCTACGATTATTGTCGAGGTAAGTTCATACGTTTAAATAATGTTTTTGGTTAATATTTAAATGTTATTATTACATAATATTAAATTGTGATTGATGGAAAATTCCAACGACATTCATTGACGGGTAAAATAGGATAGCTTTGGCTATCGACTACGAAAAGGAATAGCCTCGGCTATTGATTATGAAAAGGGATGGTGATAACCATCAATTATGGAAAGGGGTGGTGATGACCATCGAACTATAAAAAGGGATGGCTTCGGGTATCAATCATTAAAAGGGATGGCTTCGGCTATCAAATTATGAAAAGGGATGGTAATGACCATTGAACCATGAAAAGGGATGATGACGACCATCAAATTATGAAAAGGGATAGCTTTTACTATAAAATTATGAAAAAGGGATAGTCTCGGCTATCGAATACAGAAAAGGGATGTGACAGCCCTAAATTGACCCTAGTCAGAAAGTGGTCTCGGGACCGCTAAACCGAGTCACCGAAGTATTTGAATATAATATTTATTGTCCAAAATATGTGAATATGAATGTGTGAAAGTTTTAAGCTTCGATTTAGTCGATTGCATGTGAATTTAGTTAATAGGACTTATGTGTGACACTTTTGAAATGTGATAGGTTAATCTATAAGGATCTATTAAATGCATGTTAGAAAATGCTTGTACTTGCATGTCAAATTACCCAAAATTTTAGGTAGTGGCCGGCCATGCTATGGGTTAAAACATATTATAAACATTTTGTGTTAAAATTTTGTGTTAGAAATAATAAAATAAAAGGTTAGTAATAAAGTAATGGCAATTGGGGGTGATGAAAACAAAGTGAGAGTTTGGTTCTTCTTGGCCGAAAAACCAAGTAAAAGAAAGAAAGAAAGGTTTGAAGAAGTTCGGCCATGCTTGTAACTAGGTTGAGGTATGTTTGATGTTATTCCATGAAATTCATGCATATTTTTAGTTGTTAGTTTGAATTCTACCTAGCCCATGGTTTAAATTTTTGCTATTTGATGGAGATGATACTCGGCCATGGATGTTGTCTTTCTTGGTTGGTGTTTGATGTTGTGGTGATGAGGCATGAAGATGATTGAGTTTGAGTGCTTAATAAAAAGGATTGGATGTGAGTGTGTGTGAGAATTTGAAAAGGATGGGTCTTAGCAACTTCATGAGGTGTTCGGCCATGGTGCTAAAATGTTGTATTTGTGTTTAAACTTAAAATTGTTTAGTTATATGGTTAGTATAGGTATGGATGACCGAATATGAGAGCATGAATAGATGAAGAGTTTTGTAATTATAAACAAAATTGGTTAATTGATATGTGGTAAATGTTAAGTGTTAAATGAAATGGAAATGATATCATATTGGAATATGTATATTCGACCACATGAATGAATACATAGATTGATGTTGCATATATTCGGCCTTTAATTAAGGATGTAGGTGATAGTGATAGATTGAGGTTGCACATTCGGCGATAGGTAAGCATATTGATGATTTATCTTGACTTAGATAATCGGCTAAAGGAGAATATTGGCTAATATGTTGAATTTGATTCATGATTTCATATATATATGACTCTAATGTCTAATGTATATATGGGCTAAGTACCTTGAGTTTCTCTTTGATGTTCAAAATGATTAAATCAATTTATTTGTTAAATTAAGCTCAAGAGCAAAGGGGAACTAAATCTGATAAAGGAAAGGAAAAAGTAATTGAATAGCCATTGAAGTCGTTCGACAACATCCGAGGTAAGTCTTCGAGTAATGGAACTTAGTTTATGATTTGATTAAGTCATGACATATAAGCATAACAAATAAACGGTGATATAATGATTCTACTTGAATTATATATTGAGGTAATTGGTTTATACTTATGACGGGCAGCCGAACGCGTATAGAGATCATGTTATAAAGCAAATCAAAATCATACTCTTTGTATGTGGCTATTGAGCCGAAAATGGTAAAGGTTGATAAGTGTCTCGTGTTTGAGTTCTAGTAATGAAAATGAAATATAAATGTGTTATGATTTATTGATATATGTGCATGATTATTCGGATGATAACCGGGCTAAGATCCAAAGGCATTTGTGCTAGTGACTATATCCGGGCTAAGTCCCGAAGGCATTTGTGCTAGTTACTATATCCGGGCTAAGTCCCGAAGGCATTTGTGCTAGTGACTATATCCGGGCTGAGTCCCGAAGGCATTTGTGCTAGTGATTATATCCGGGCTAAGTCCCGAAGGCATTTGTGCGAGTTACTCTATCCGGCTAAATCCCGAAGGTACTTGAGTTTGGAAATGAGCAGTCTTGCTGTAATAACTTCAATTAATACGCTCATAAATCCAAACGATAAGGTATGTTTCGTATATGCATTGGAAAGGTTGATTCCTTTTAAATAGTATTCGCTCAATTGATTAACAAGCTTCCGGCCTTTAGTCAGGTCTGATCCTGAGTGTATGAATATAATGGTTGAAGCGTGAAGTAAACATGATTTTAGGAATATGCGTATATGCAATTGTTCATTTAGTCATACGAACGCTATACCTTAGTTGTAAATAATTTCATTACTTAAAACTTACTAAGCATCAAAATGCTTATTCTGTTGCTTTAATTCTCTGTTTTATAGATTTTGTTCGTCAGCTATCGGACTCGGGAGTGTCAAAGTCGAAGTCGTCCACACTATCTAAGCCCCTTTGGTACTCTTTTAGTTGAATTTTGATAATGGCATGTATAGGGCTAACCTTTGTTGTTAATTAAGTATCTTTTGGTAATGTATATTCGTATAGCCATGCGAAAATGGCTTGTTTATTTTGAGTATAACATTATGGTCATTTTGTATATATGGTCTTATGATATGGTTATTAAGTGGTGTGGAAATGTTTGGTAATGATTAGCCATTAGAATGGCCAATCATGGTCCTATTGGTGCTACGTACGACATCGCTAATCGTGATTATACTTGAAAATGAAGTATGTCAATTTACTAATTGATTCATGGAAATTTATGAAATAGGTAAAATTTACCTTAGAATAGATGCTGACAGCAGCAGTGATGTGAATTTGAAAAATCACTAAAAATAGTAGGAATGGAATTAAATAGTGAATAAATTATGTAATCGAATCTTGATGAGTTTATTTTCATATGAAAGAAACGAAATGACCATATGAGCCGTATTTTATGAGATGTTTAAGTTTTCGTGAAACAGGGCTAGAGCATTTTCTGGATCCCCTGTTCTGATTTTGGAAATTCACCATAAATTAACCAGAGACAATTAGAAGTCATGCTTTATATGTACAGATTTATTTTTGAGTCTAGTTTCATTAGAAACAAACGGCATAAGCATTGAAGCTCTGTACAGGGAGATATCTAAGTCGTAATGAATGAAAGTTAGAGTAGTCAAACCCTGAAATAGGGGAGACTTTAACTAATAAACTGTACTAATTGGCCTGACCAAAAATTCTAGAAAAAAATTTGTAGATGGATATATCAGTCTAGTTTCAGGAAAAATTTACGGAATCAGTTTCCGAGTTTTGGAACTCGAGATATGATTTTTAAACTGGCTGTGATGCAGTTAGCCAGCTTGCCTGGAAATTTCGAAATGATCTGTGTAAGTAAATGAATTAAGTCCGTTAACACCTCGTGTTCGACTCCGGCAACAGTCTCGGGTACGGGGCATTACAATTGAGTGCTTTATTTATTGTCCTTAAACACCACGAGTGATTTGAGTGAATTTTTAGTGAGGATGTGAAACTCTGTGATATTCTAAATCAAAGGTAATTACTTAGATACAGAGAGACACCTATGTTTGCATGATTAAATACTCAACTTGGAATGCTTGAAACTTTTATGTTCTTTTAGGTAAATCCTCAACGTATGATTACCTGTGGATTAATTTGAGATGTTATCGATAGAAATTATAAGTTAAGAAGAATTTATTTTGATTATGAGTTGAGAATTTTGCTTGAGGATAAGCAAATGCTTAAGTGTGGGGGTATTTGATAAACCATAAATTATACATATTTTTACCCCATGTTTAATGCATTTTATGGATGATTTCTCATTAGAATTAGTGAATTCGATGCTCCTAATACTTTAATTTCATATTTTATACTTAGGAGAGCGAAAGGAACGAGAAACGGGCCAAAAACGGAGAAAATGGGCCAAAGTACGAAATCAACACGGCCTGGACCTCCTCACACGGGCAGACCACACGGCCGTGTCAATTTGGCAAGCTCGAACACGGCCTGAAGTAATTGAACACGGACGTGTCACACGGGCGTGTCCCTTCCGAGCCCAAGTTGAGTCCAAGCCGAAAACGACCAATTCTGAGGGTTTTTAGGCATTCCAAAGCCTATAAATACGCACTAGAGGAGGAGAAAAGGGGAGACAGAGAAGAGGGGTAAGGAATTACCCTAAGAAAGCCGATTGATCCATCTCAGAAGCCGGATCCATCATCAAGACTGAAGATCTCTCCTCAATTTCCTTTTAGGAGTTTTGGGTTTTCTTTCTGTTTTGTATTCTTTATTCTTCTGAGATGTTTTCTTATTTAGTTATGAACTAAATCCCCTAAATACCTAAGAGGAATGAAACCTAAGACGAATCTTGTTATTATTTTCTGAATCGTATGATAAATATTTAACTTGTTCTTAATTATGTGTTCTTAATTCTTGCTTTGATATCCCAGGATACTGATTGAAGACACGCTCTTATTCAAAGGAGGAATAGATCCTGCCTAAGAGTACTTTTGTCATAATTAAGCGAAGTTGATTGCGCGCCTAGAAATAGGGTGACAAGATTTTGCCGGATTAGGGTGAAACCTAATAAGGGGATCCATAGATCGAGTTAATGCAACCCTGGAGTGTTAATTAGAGAAAAGTCTCGGTTATTCAATCTAGGGATTAGATGTTATTAGTCTTGAATAGGGATAATAACATAACTTAGGGATCTCTACGGAACAAGTTGAATGAATAAATCGTCCGGTTCGGAGCCAGAATAGCATATCGAGTTTGCCCTTATCGGAGTGGAAATGGGATAGAGTTACTATGGATTTCATATCGAGTTTTCCCTTATCTCTAGGGACGAAATATGCTATTTGGGTTGTAGTTGATTGTCTAACGAAATCGGCACATTTCATCCCAGTGCGTATAGATTATTCGCTTGATCAATTGGATGAGTTGTACATTTCAGAGATCGTTAAATTGCACGGGGTGCCAATTTTGGTTATTTCGGATAGATATCTGAGGTTTACGTCGTGATTTTGGAAGAAATTGTAAAAAGCTCTGGGTACGAGGTTGAACTTTAGTACCGCATTTCGTCTGCAAACCGACGGTCAGTTTGAGAGAGTAATACAAATTCTCGAAGATATGCTTCATTGTTATGTTTTAGAATTTGAAGGGAACTGGGAGAAATATTTACCCTTAGTTTAATTCAGTATAATAATAGTTTTCAATCGACTATAAAGATGGCACCGTATAAAGCTCTGTATGATCGTAAGTGCCGAACTCTGTTGTACTAGACTGAGCTTAGTGAGAAAAAGATTCACAGGGCTAATTTGATTAGAGAGACTGAAGATAAAGTGAAAGTAATTCACGACAGCCTGAAAACAACTTTAGATTGACAGAAATCGTATGCAGATTTGAAACGTAAAGTCACTAAATTTCAGATCGGCAACAAAGTATTTCTGAAAGTATCTTTGTGGAAGAAAATTCCTAGATTTGGTTGCAAAGGCAATCTGAGTCCGTGATTTATCAGGCTGTACAAGATTATTGAAAGAATAGGGCTAGCAGCATATCGGCCAGCGTTATCATCAAAGTTAGAAAAGATCCACAATGTATTTCATGTGTCGATGTTACAACGGTATCGATCAGATCCATCGCATATCATTTCTCCAACTGAGATAGAAATTCAACTTGATATGAGGTATAACGAAGAATCGATCAGAATTATAGCTCAAGAGGTTAAAGAGTTGAGAAATGAACACATAGTTTTTGTAATGGTTTTGTGACAACGACACGGTGTTGAAGAGGCTATGTGGGAACCTGAAGAACTTATGATAAAATAGTATCCAATCCTCTTTCTGGTAAGATTTTCGGGGATGAAAATTCCTAAGGGGGGAGAGTTGTAACAGTCTGTTTTTAGTTAAATTGGAATAGTGGTTTTGAGACCACAAATCTAAAGTCGAAATAATTGTTTTATTATTTTTTAATGTTTTTAGTGTGATAAAATGATTGTGTGAAAGTTTCGTTAAGAAATTTTATTTTTTGATTAGTCAATTTGATAAGAAGGACTAAATCGTGTAAAGTGGAAAACTTATGTTCTAATAGTTAAAGGTATTAAGTAGCTATGAAATTAAATAGTAGAGGTCCTTATGTTGTAATTAGACCATTATTAAAGTAAGTGGACAAAGATGGGCATCACTTATGTAAATTTTAATGTTGGAAGTAAGGTTAAATAAGTAATTTGGTTAATTAAGGTAAATTAAATAAAACAAAAACTAAAATTTATGCTCATCTTCTTTCTTTAGCCGAACATAGCTAAAGAAAAAGCCATACTTAGGGCTTTCATTCGGTCAAGCTTACATAGCTCACTAAGGTATGATTTTTGTCCTGTTTTTAATTATTTCTATGTTTTTGAGATCGTTGTAGCTTGATCTAGCTAGCCCGGGGACTATTTTACAAAATTTTTAAAGGTTTAGGGTTTCCCATTGATGAATGTTGGTGTGTTTTGATGTATAATGATAGAAAATGCATGCTTGTTGTTAGATAAACAACATTTGTTAAGTGATTTTTAGTAAAATGTCCAATTAGGGATTACATTGTTAAATGTGTAAATTTTGTGGTTAAATTGTGAAATAAATGAAAAATTTTGGGCTACTAGGGACCTAATTGAAATTCGGCTAGCATGGGCTTTGGTTGAATTGCATGAATTTGTGATTTTATGAAATAAGGATTGAATTGTAAAAATGTCAAAATGTTAGGGGCAAAAGTGTAAATTTACCTTAATGTGTATTTTGGACTAAATTGAATAGAGTGATAATTAGATAAGCTAAATTTGATATTATTTAGATCAAAAATGGTGAAATACAGATTTAGATCGGGGAATGAACAAGGTTTCAGATTAATCGACTTAATTTGTCGTTTTTGCATTTAAGGTAAGTTCGTATGTTTTAAACATTATTATACTTGAGTCTTAATGCTTTGATATTTCATAAATTGTGTAAACCAAACTACGGACATGTTCAACGATGATTCGACAAGTGAAAAAGTCCCGGTTGAACCTTAAGAATAGATTAGGATATGAATGACATGTCATTAGGGGTTATGTGATTTGGGTGTTGGTTCTACGTCCTACCAGTGGCTGAGTTATCCGGCATGGGTTGCGGATACTCGTCAGCTTGTGTGAGCAGTGTCGTATAGCTTTGTTATGACCGTCAGCTTATATGAGCAGACCCGTTGATAACTCTAGTGTGAGCATTATATGTGATACCAGATTGAGATAGCTTCGACTATATATATGGCACCTAGGGTACGAGTTTCCCGAGTACCTGATACTATTTCGAATGGTTTAATGGGTATACCAAAGACACAAATGAGATTGAGACTAAGTAGAGGTGGTACAGATATGTACATGAACCGTACAAGATTTGAATCGAAGAAATTGATGAATTGCACATTTAGTATTATGATTAAAGATGTGAAAGGTTTGTTAGTTAATATGATTTATGTGTTGATATATATATATTCGACTGTTTGGATTGTCAAATTCTAGTTAATTGATTTTAATGCTATACGAACTTACTAGGCTTTATAGCTTACATTGTTTATTTTTCCTTGTATTATAGTGAAATCAAAGCTAGCTCAGATTCAGGGATTGTAGGAGACTTCATCACGCTATCCTACTATCTCTTGGGTACTTTTGAACTTAAGTCTTTTAAATATGTGGCATGTATAAGGTTATGGTAATTTTGGTATATGGTTTGGTAATGAATTTAGCCATTTGAAATGGCTTGTAAACATTAAGAGTTTGGTGTTGTATATAGCTGTAACAGCCCATTTTTAGGATTAACCGGAATAACGGTTTCGGGGCCACAAAATTCGACGAGTATGTTTGTAAATATTATATTTAATATTTACGAGTTAATTGTGATTTTAAAAATGTTTTTGATACTGTGATATTTGTTTTATAAGTGATTTATTAAGTTCAAGTGGTATGACCCTAAGGTCAAGTGGGTTTAGAAAATGAGGTATCGGGACCTCATTTATATAAACCGAGTCGTAAATACTTTTATAAATATTTACGGAGTGACAAAAATATGGTATTAAAATTTCGTTGAAAATTTTATCGTTTCGATAGTTAATTAAGCAAAAAGGACAAAATTGCGTAAAATGCAAAAGTTGCATTCTAATTGTCTAAGTGTTTATTTTCCATGTTTTACTAAAGTAGAAGTCCCTATTTATCAATTAAACCATTATTTTATGATAGTGGAGATTGGTGGTTTGGCATATATGAAATT
The DNA here is from genome assembly GCF_007990345.1 of Gossypium hirsutum. NCBI lineage: Eukaryota > Viridiplantae > Streptophyta > Magnoliopsida > Malvales > Malvaceae > Gossypium > Gossypium hirsutum. The sequence goes on from NC_053433.1 coordinate 65,258,421, forward strand.
ATGTATTATTATAAGGGACAAAATGTTAAATGGAATATTAAAATATATTAAATAAAAATAAAACATAAAATGGCCATGCCAATTTTATTTCTTGGCTGAATATGGAGGAGAAAAAGAAAGTCATTGAAGCTTCCTTAGCTTTGGCACTTGCATGAAGTGATTTAGGTATGTTTTGTGTTCGGTTTTTGATAACTTTTATGTTTTTGAGATTGTTGCTTCGTATTCTGGCTAGCCCGTATCTCTGATTTCAAAATTGTTAAAGTATTTCAATCTTGCCATTGTTGAATGCATGAGTATTTTGATAGTTGATGATGGAAAATAAATTATTGTTGTTGGATATAGTGAATTTTGGTAAAAACGTCAATTTTGGATTAAACTTTGAATTATTGAAATTATGTGGTTGAAAGTGTGAATAAATGAAAATATGGGCTATTATGAAGTTGTAGTAAATTCGGCCAGGAATGGATTTGGCCATAATTAAATGAATTTCATTTTTCGAGCTTAGGGACTAAATTGTAAAGAAGTTAAAATATCATGGGCAAAAATGTAATTTTGCCATAAAGTAATTTATGGGCTGTTTTCATACCATGAACATTCGACCAAGCTTAATTATGGTTAAAAATGGTTAATTTGCATTTTTTTAAGCTCAGGGACTAAATTGAATAAAAATGAAACTTTAGGGGTAAAATAATAATTTAACCAAAATATGAAATTGAGTTAAAATGAGTAGAATATGAATTATAATAGTTGAATTTGATTGATTATATCAAGTTAAGCCTCGTACGAGTTTATATCAAGGGGAAAAACGAAGTATGAGATTCGTCGATCTAATTTGTCGTTACCTCGAACAAGGTAAGTTCGTAGGCAATAAGCATTGTTAAATTTATGTTTCTAATGCTTTAATATCATATAAATTGTATATAAGTGAATATTTTAATGTCTGACGACATATCGACTAAATGTGGCACTTAGTGTACAGGGCAATCAAATATGTCACTCAGTGTACGAAATATTGAGAATGGCACTTAGTGTACGAGATATTGAGAATGACACTTAGTGTGCAAAATATCAAATGATTCAAAAGGCAATTATAAATTGTGATTGAATGATTAAATCGAGCAAAGTGAACAGGTATACATGCTATATTATATGAATTGTTTATGAGACGACTTTATAATAATGATATTCGGGCTTTGAGCCTAGCAAGCCATGTGCTGGTGAATTAAATCGGGCTTATCCCTAGTATGCTTATTGTCGGTGTATAAAATTAGACTTTAAGTCTAGCAAGCCTTGTTCCAATGTGAGATACAAGCTTAGGCCTAGCAGGCTTTATGCCGGTGAATTATTATAAGTTTATGCCTAAAAGATTTATTGCTAATATGGTAGTTGAATACGTTAAACGAGCTAAAATGATCAAGTACGTGATAATTGATTACCTATTTGAAAATAAGGTAAGTATATGTGCAAAGAATGTATTGTGATGTATGTGGAAATGAAATATGGTTATGTGCCAATGAAACATAAATGAATGAATAAGATGTGATTTGTAAAGTTGCATATGTGAAATTTGTCAGATGCTATATGAATGAAAAGTGAATTTGATTATAAATGATCATACGAGATTCATATAAGAAAGATATATAATTAAATGTGTTATTTCCCATAATGTGTTCATTTGGCTATATGAAAGTGTGAAAAGGTTGATGTATGAAAATTTAATTGAATAAGTTTGTGAAAGTTAAAGTTGGTTAAGTGAGTAAATAAAATATTGAATGATGATAATTTGATATGAGAACATGTTATGAAATTTAGAAAGGTTGTGTGAGATAACATATTATGTTTACGGCATTGTAATTGAAGTATTTGTTATGTTAAGTTTATTAAGATACGAGCTTACTAAGCTTAAAAGCTTACTCTGTGTCTTCTTCTTTTTTATGTTTATAGATTTTTGAAGATTTGCTCGGGTTGGAAGTCGATCGAGACGACATCACATTATCCTATTTTCATTTCAGTAAATAACATTTTTACACTCGGTTATGTGGCATGTATAGGCTAGTCTTGGCGTTAATTGTTTTGAATAAGTATGTATTTAAAGCCATGCGAAAATGACTTGCTTATTATGCTTAAGTTTAGTTTTACATGTTCTTAGTTAAAATGTTTAATGAGTTTGGTTTTGGTAGTCATTTTAATAGTTAGCTCATTTTGGAAATATGAAATGTGGTATAATTAGAGTGATGGATAATGGTATATTAATTTAACAGGTTTGATTACTAAGTGGTAAGTAATGAATATGTTTTATGATTGTTTTGGTTGATTGTATTGGTATGGGTTCAAATGACGGTAATGATTAAGTATGTTTTGGGCTAGTTCATAGAATAAAAATATGAAGTTTAGGTATATTAATATAGATATGAATTAGATGCACGCTGGAGTGTTATTTGTGTTCAAGTGTTAAGTATGGCTTTTATTTTTAGGATGAATTGCGCACTTGTATATATATGCATCATTAGTATGCTCGACCATGTTATAATGTATTTAATTTTCATATGTTATTGCATAATAATTCATGTAATATGATTCAATTGGTTTTATTATGAACTTGTGAAGAAGTTATCAAATGATATGTTTGATATACGTTTAAGGAGATAGAAATTGGCATATATTCGAAGTATGAAGTGTAATGATATATAATGGAATATGATTTTAATTATGAAAATGGCATTAATATGATGGATATAAGGAACTAAATATTGGAAGTATTAAATATGTGAACATGTCTTTGATATATACAAGTTTAGTTCAGATTTAGTAATTATGGAACATAATCAGTTGGGTTTTAATATATGTTCATACTAAATTAGTTGGAATTTTTGAAATGTGCTTGTTTGCGATATGTTCAGTAAGGTATGATTATTTCTGAATTACAAATATGACCCATGTATTCGAATTTATAATAAATGAATTGTGGATATTTGAAATTTATAAGTTTTAAATGTTTATTAATTCTTAGTGTATGAAAGGTGAGGAATGAGTGTGTTGAACTGTGTTTTATACAGTAATGCCTCATAACCCTAATTCGGTAACAGATACGGGTTAGGGGTGTTACATTTAATGGTATCAAAGTTATGGTTTAGTCAATTCTCGGACTAACGTAGCGTATGTGAGTCTAGCTATACATGCCATATTACTACTCGTGATAGTTTGACATCTCCTGGCTCTAACGAAACTATTTTGAAAGACAAATATGCTTTCCAACCGAGCTAATTCTGATAGTACAGAATGTTATACTCAAACGCTTGAGTGAAATGTGTTGGTGATGAGTTGAAACGCATAAAGGTATAAATCAGAATGCATGATATCCAGCTACTGATAAATGTTATAATTATATGAGTATATGAGTTGTGATGTTTGGTATGTGATTGTTATGTGAACATTTTGATTGTGAATTAATGATTTGATTTAACGTATGAATATGTGTTAAGTACAAAAGGGATCATAAGTAAAAGATGGTTAGGTGTTTTGAGAATGTAGAATTAGTAATGAATTGGCTATTCATAATAGTATGTGTGATATGCATGTATATGTGAGAGATAAATTTGAGGCTTTATGACCCTCACCCTCTTCATCGGTAAAGTATTGTAATGAAATTCGTATTATATGGATTAAATAAGCTTACAAGTGTGGAATTACAGAGTTTCGTAATTGAAGGATTAGTATTATATCAGATAAGAGAATGAGTCCACAAGTGAAGACAGTAATAAAAAAGATATTGGATTGTGTTGAAGGCCATTCATAATATGCCAAGTCACTGTTAAAGAAGAAGTCAAATTTGATGAGATGAAAGTATTCAGGTATGATGTCTAAAGAACGTATTAACTGGAATTTCTTTTGAATTGATTTCTGTTAGTAATGGGATAATGTGAAATCAGTGATGACAGAATTTGACAGTGGAATAATGTTTGAATTGAAATGATAGCTGAGTACAGCGGTTATAGTTGAGCAGTTACTATAGTTTCTTCTGAGTATTCTATTTGTACATTTATCCTCAAAGGCATGTGCAACTGCATATTTTCGGATGAAATTCTTATCATATGAGAACGTTATCTATATATATTGATATATGAAAGCATTGTTGGGCTTTTTAGGTTACAATCGGCATTATTATATCTTTCTCTGGTATTTTATTTCATTTTACTGAAAGAAAAGATCGGCAGTAGAACCTGTGTGATTCTGGTATTCTGTTCCTGTTGGTTATTGTTCTGTTGAATGTACATGAAGATTATATTGCTTCTGTTATCGTGGATTCCAGTGCATATGAGTAATACTTTACTTTTGGATTTCCTCTGAGACATCATCGAGATATTTACCATCTGATATGGGTGTTTTCTTAAAAAGTTTAGTATAGTATTATATTTGGGATTACACTATCTCAGTTTTCTTATGATTCTATGTGATTGTCTGCAAGGGATATTCTTTTAATAGAGATGACCATATCTAATATGTCTAAAATTACTGGTTTGATCTTGGGAATACAGTGGTATATTTATCAGATTTATAGAGGTTGTGTTTCTGCACTGGTTGCTACAAAAATCATATTCGAAAATTCTCTTGTGTTCAAAATGTATTATTGATAACTGGGACATTATATATCTATACGGTTGAACTGCCGGCCTTATTATGGCACTATGATTTTAATCTATCTGATGGTTGTGGCTTCAATACAGTTCAAAGCTTCATTGATTAATAATTGAAAAGTTATTGTTTGATAGTCGAGATCGATTCAGTTGTCAAGTTTGATTGGATTAGTTGCTTGAAGGATTAATCGAGTTACTTGTATCTAAATATATCCAGAGGGTGGAAATGAACTTTGAATGTTCACGGGTAATTAAATGGATAGCCTGAATGATGAACTCATATTCTAGAAGATGTGATACAGAATTATATCCATTAGAACGGTTTTATTGAGAAATGTTCTTGTAGATCGCTATAGGGAAGTCTGAATTATGTGATATTTATTAATAAAGGGGTAAATACTTGAAGACATTGTTAATTGAAGCGTCAATTCTAGTTTAGCCTGCATTAGGTAAAGAGTTATTCGACACAAGAATTAAAGATGGTTTGAACTGTTGAAAGATTATAAGTCAGTGATTGATTATTAATCTAGGCAATGATTATAGTATTGGGGGCTCTGAGTGAGAAATCTTTGTGTGATTTACTACCGGTAATCATGCAATTAATCTTATCAGATGATGAGTAATTATTGGATGAGCTAGAAACTAATTTGATATTTAATCAGCAAATTTGTGAGGCTAAGAGGTGTGTTAGTGAATTACAAGTTAAAAAGGGTACAACGTAAATTGATTTCTGATTTAGAATTTTAGATTAGAACTGACAATCGTTCGTTGTGTCGAGCTAGAGTTCGTGTTTCGAAAAATGCAGAGATTTTACAACAATTGTGACATCTAGCACAGTGGTAATTATCGGTCCGTACGGGGAGTACTAAAAGAATGCCAGTTTTCATTGTTCAAATGGAGACACAAGGATTATATTGTGTTACCGAAATAAACTACTGTGACCTTTTGGTATGGAATTACTTTGTAACATTATGTTCTAGAACTTGAAAGCAACCGAGAAAGACATTTACTGTTGGTTAAGCTTGAGTATAACAATTAGTTATAAGATGAATATTAAGATAGCATGCTATGAGTGCGATATGGTTGCAATTACTGAACTTCGCTATATGAAATCGAATTTTGATAAAAAGAATTTTGGGGTCGATATGATTGGAAAGGAGAAATGAAAGTAATTCGTGACCGTCTAAAAGCAATTTCAGATTGGCAGAAAATATATGTGGGCTTGATGCGTAAAAACATTGAATTTTCAATTAGAAATTGACTATTTGTGAAAGTATTATAGTGGGAATAGAATTTCTCGATTTAGCAATAAAGAGAAGTTGAGTTCGCAATTCATCGAACTGAATGAGATTATTATCAAAACTTGAGAATAACCGTAATGTGTTTCTTATACATATGATGTGATGATACAGATAAGATCCTTTATCTATAGTATCTCTTACAGAAGTAGAAACTCAGCTTGTTATGATGTATAGCAAAGAGCAGATCATAATCTTAGCTCATGAGATTGAAAAGTTGAGAAATCTAAGGCTATGTGAGACATTGTTAAGGCTTGTGAAAGTAAGTCACTAATTTACTTTCTAGTAAGATTTTCAGGGACGAAAATCCTTAAGGGGGGAGAGTTGTAATAGCCCGTTTTTAGGATTAACCGAAATAGTGGTTTCGGGGCCACCAAATCCGACGAGTAGGTTTGTAAATATTATATTTAATATTTACTAGTTAATTATGATTTTAAAAATGTTTTTGATACTGTGATATTTGTTTTATAAGAGATTTATTAAGTTCAAGTGTATGACCCTAAGGTCAAGTGGGTTTAGAAAATGAGGTATTGGGACCACATTTATATAAACCAAGTCGTAAATATTTTTATTAATATTTACGGAGTGGCAAAAAGATGGTAGTAAAGTTTCGTTGAAATTTTTTATCGTTTCGATAGTTAATTAAGTAAAAAGGACTAAATCGCGTAAAATGCAAAAGTTGCATTCTAATTGTCTAAGTGTTTATTTGTCATGTTTTACTAAAGTAGAAGTCCCTATTTATCAATTAAACCATTATTTTATGGTAGTGGAGATTGGTGGTTTGGCATATATGAAATTATGTATTATTATATAGGACAAAAATGTAAATGGAATATTGAAAAGTATTAAATAAAAATAAAACATAAAATGGCCATGCAAATTTTATTTCTTGGCCAAATATGGAGGATAAAAAGAAAGCCATTGAAGCTTCCTTAGTGTCGGCACTTGCATGAAGTGATTTAGGTATGTTTTGTGTCCGGTTTTTGATAATTTTTATATTTTTGAGATCGTTGCTTCATATTCTAGCTAGCCCGTATCTCTGATTTCAAAAATGTTAAAGTATTTGAATGTTACCATTTTCGAATGCATGAGTATTTTGATAATTGATGGTGGAAAATAAATTATTGTTGTTAGATATACATGTTTTGTAAAGTGAATTTTGGTAAATATGTCAATTTTGGATTAAATTGTGAATTATTGAAATTATGTGGTTGAAAGTGTGAATAAATGAAAATATGGGCTGTTATGAAGTTTTAGTAAATTTGGCTAGGCATGGGTTTGGCCATAATTGAATGAATTTCATTTTTCGAGCTTAGGGACTAAATTGTAAAGAAGTTGAAATATCAGGGGCAAAAATATAATTTTTCCATAAAGTAATTTATGGGCTGTTTTAATACCATGAACATTCGGCTAAGCTTAATTATGGTTAAAAATGGTTAATTTGCATTTTTTTGAGCTCAGGGACTAAATTGAATAAAAGTGAAACTTTAGGGGTAAAATAGTAATTTTACCAAAATATGAAATTGAGTTAAAATGAATAGAATATGAATTATTATAGTTGAATTTGATTGATTAGATCAAGTTAAGCCTCGTACGAGTCTATACCGAGGGAAAAACGAAGTATCAGATTCGTCGATCTAATTTGTCGTTTCAGCGAACGAGGTAGGTTCGTATGCAATAAACATTGTTAAATTTATGTTTCTAATGCTTTAATATCATATAAATTGTATATACGTAAATATTTTAATGTCTGGAGACATATCGACTAAATGTGGCACTTAGTGTGCGGGGCAATCAAATATGGCACTTAGTGTACGAAATATTGAGAATGGCACTTAGTGTGCGAGATATTGAGAATGACACTTAATGTGCAAAATATAGAATGATTCAAAGGGCAATTATAAATTGTGATTGAATGATTAAATCGAGAAAAGTGAACAGGTATACACGCTATATTATATGAATTGTTTATGAGACGACTTCATAATGATGTTATTCGGGCTTTGAGCCCAGCAAGCCATGTGCTGATGAATTAAATCGGGCTTATGCCTAGCAGGCTTAGTGCCGGTGTATAAAATTAGACTTTGAGTTTAGCAGGCCCTGTTCCAATGTGAGATACAAGCTTAAGCCTAGCAGGCTTTATGCCGGTGAATTATTATAAGTTTATGCCTAAAAGATTTATTGCTACTATGGTAGTTGAATACCTTAAACTAGCTAAAATGATCAGGTACGTGATAATTGATTACCTATTTGAAAATAAGGTAAGTATATGTGCAAAGAATGTACTGTGATGTATGTCGAAATGAAATATGGTTATGTGCCAATGAAACATAAATGAATAAATAATATGCGATATGTAAAGTTGCATATGTGAAATTTTCAGATGCTATATGAATGAAAAGTGAATTTGATTATAAATGATCATACGAGATTCATATGAGAAAGATGTATAATTAAATGTGTCATTTCCCATAATGTGTTCATTTGGCTATATGAAAGTGTGAAAGGGTTGGTGTATGAAAATTTAATTGAATAAGTTTGTGAAAGTTAAAGTTGGTTAAGTGAGAAAATATAATATTGAATGATGATAATTTGGTATGAGAACATGTTATGAAATTTAGAAAGGTTGTGTGAGATAGCATATTATGTTTACGGCATTGTAATGAAAGTATTTGTTATGTTAAGTTTATTAAGATACAAGCTTACTAAGCTTAAAAGCTTACTCTGTGTTTTCTTTTTTTTTGTGTTTATAGATTTTTGAAGAATTGCTTGGGTTGGAAGTCGATGGAGACTACATTACACTATCCTGTTATCATTTCAGTAAATAACATTTTTAGACTCGGTTATGTGGCATGTATAGGCTAGTCTTAGAGTTAATTGTTTTGAATGTGTATGTATTTAAAGCCATGCGAAAATGACTTGCTTATTATGCTTAAGTTTGGTTTTACATGTTATTAATTATAATGTTTAATGAGTTTGGTTTTGGTAGTCATTTTAATAGTTAGTTCATTTTGGAAATATGAAATGTGGTATAATTAGAGTGATGGATGATGGTATATTAACTTAACAGGTTTGGTTACTAAGTGGTAAGTAATGAATATGTTTTATTATTGTTTTGGTTGATTGTGTTGGTATGGGTTCAAATGGTTAATGATGGTAATGATTAAGTATGTTTTGGGTTAGTTAATAGAATAAAAACATGAAGTTTAGGTATATTAATATAGATATGAATTAGATGCACGCTAGAGTGTTATTTGTGTTCAAGTGTTAAGTATGACATTTATTTTTAGGATGAATTGCGCACTTGTATATATGTGCATCATTTGTATGTTCGACCATGTTATAATGTATTTAAGTTTCATATGTGATTGCATAATAATTCATGTAATATGATTCAATTGGTTTTATTATGAGCTTGTGAAGAAGTTATCAAATGATATGTTTGATATACGATTAATGAGATAGAAATTGGCATATATTCGAAGTATGAAGTGTAATGATATATAATGGAATATGATTTTAATTATGAAAATGGCATTAATATGATGGATATAAGAAACTGAATATTGGAAGTATTAAATATGAAAACATGTCTTTGATATATACAAGTTTAGTTCGAATTTAGTAATTATGGAACATAATCAGTTGGGTTTTGATATATGTTCTTACTAAATTAGTTGGAATTTTTGAAATGTGCTTATTTGCGATATATGTTCGGTAAGGTATGATTATTTCTGAATTGGAATTGTGACCCATGTATTCGAATTTATAATAAGTGAATTGTGGATACTTGAAATTTATAAGTTTAAATGTTTATTGATTCTTAGTGTATGAAAGGTGAGGAATGAGTGTGCTGAACTGTGTTTTATACAGTAATGCCTCATAACCCTAATCTAGTAATGGATACGTGTTAGGGGTGTTACAATAGCTATGAGATTTGGTTTAATTTGGTTGGTTTGGTTGTGTATATATATATTTATATGGCTTGTGTTGTGAGTTTATTGATGGATATATGATCCTTGTGGATGATAGGTATTGTGGATGTTAAATGGTTGATATTGGAGATGTTATTTCCTTGTGAGTTTGACCACAATGATGTATGTTTGAAAGTGACTATTTACCTGAATTGTACATGTGAATTTGGTACAAAAGGAATGACTTGTTTTGGTGACTTGTGTGTATTATAGATGATGGTATAGAACTAACATGAATTAGGCTTGATTTAATTGGTTTGAATGCCTATTTATGCCATGTCTTGGTTCCATTTGGTTTGGTATAGGTGTGTACAAGATTGGGTGGCAAATTGGCCTGGTAAATAGCCTATTTTTGTCCACACGGGCATGTGTCTCAGCAGTGTGTGACACACGGTCAGGTTACACGATCGTGTGTCCCCTAGTGTTGAATTAAAAAATAAGTCAGTATGCTGCACACGGTCTAGCACACAGGCGTGTGATCGGCCATGTGGCCTAAGTCAATATACCTTGTAGGTTTGGCACGGCCTAGCATACGCCTGGCACACGAGCGTGTGAGGCCATTTCAAAAGGGCACAAGGGCATGTGGTTGGCCGTGTGACCCATCAAGGAGTTACACAGGGTCGAACACGGGCTGGGACACAGACATGTGCCCCCATTTCTAATGTACAGACGACCTATGAAAAGGGCGTGTCTTTGGCCGTGTGGTCGTGTGTCCCCTGTATTTTGGAAAATTTTCCAAGTGTTTCAAAAATTTCTTGAGCTACCGTTTTAGTCATGAACCACTCCTAAAGCATGTTTAGGGCCTTGTAGGCTTGTATTAGGCACAATGTGATTGAGTTTGAATGATGATTGCATGAAATTTGAAAATTTATGTGAAATTAATGTTTAATTATTTTATAAGTCTGGTAATACTCTGGAACCCTATTTCGGAATTTAATACGGGTTAAGGGTGTTACACCTTCACACTCTAAAACACAACATCGAAGCGTATCCTCGAGTATCTAAATCACTCGCTTAGACTAACCATTGGTCTAAGGATGAAATGAGGTACTAAAATGCAAACATGTACATAAGGCCTGATGTAACTTGTTCCAAAATCGAGGCATAAACGATGGATCTCTATAAAAAATAATAGAAACTAGCACCCCATGCAATCTGGCAATCTCAGCAACATAAAACTTTGCTATTCTCTCGAGTGAATAATTCGTAGCACTGGAATGAAATGTGCAGATTTTGTCAAATGATCAATAATGACTCAAACAACATATATTTTTCTCAGAGATAGAGGTAGGCCAGATACGAAATTCATCATGGCACATTCCCATGTCCACTTTGGAATCTATATTGGCTATAACAAACCAGAAGGTACCTGATATTCGACTTTAACTTGCTGACAAACTAAACATCTTGATACAAACTCTGAGATCTCATGTTTCATACCTGGCCACCAGTACATTTGTTTCAAATCACTGTACATTTTATTGCTACCAGGATGAACAGACAAGCCACTATTATGAGCTTCCTACAATATCTTCTACACGAGACCTGGAACGCAAATTCAACCTTTAAAATACAAACTATCATCGGACCCAATCTGAAAGTCTTAATCCAGAGTTGTCTCGATCCCTTTTCGTTTAGCTATCAACACATCATCACATTTCTGAGCTTCGCTAGTTTGTTGCAAAAACATCGGTCTAGCTTTCAACTCAGCTAAAATAGAACCATCATCAATCAATGTCAATCGCGTGTTCAAATCTCACAAATCAAGCAAAGACTTTTTACTCAAAGCATCAGCAACAACATTAGCCTTTCCCATATGATAATAAATGATCAAATCATAGTCTTTTAATAACTCAAGCCATCTGCATTATTTTCAAATTCAAATCTTTCTGCGACATTAAGCATTTCAGACTTTTATCATTTATGAAGATATGACATTTTTCTCCATACAAATGGTATTGCCAAATCTTTAAAGAAAATAAAATTGCTGCAAGATCTAAATCTACATCAAATAATTCTTTTCGTCCGGTTTCAATTATCTAAAAGCATAAGCTATCACTTTGCCCTCTTGCATTAGAACACAACCCAAACCATTTAACGATGAATCACTATAGACAAATACTTTAACTGACTCTGGTTGAATTAACACCGGTGCCTTGGTTAACAATGCTTTCAATTGATTGAAGCTTTGCTGACATTTCTCAGACTATTTAAACTTAACACCTTTTTGCAATACTTGTCAACGGTGTAGCAACCATTGAAAACCCCTTGACGAATCTTCTGTAATATTCGACTAAACCCAAAAACCCCTAACTTTAGATACATTTCACAAAAGCTTCCAATCTACAACAGCTGAAATTTTGCTCAGATCAACTCTAATGCCATCAGTTGATACAACTTGTCCCGAAACCCAACTTCCCCAAGCCAGAACTCACATTTGCTAAACTTAGCGAATAATTATTTTTTGCACAAATTTTGCAAAACAATTCTCAAATGCTCAGTGATACGTGATAGTCGTGACGGGTTTTAAATATTTATAATGAATCATTCTTGAAACTAACTATTATCACGATGAAGGCAAGTGTACCTATCGAATAGTAGTATAGCTTTAGCAAGACCGGATTGTCGAACCCAAAGGAACTAAAAGTACTAGTAATACTGTCTTTTTATTATCTAGCCTAAAAATAATGGGGTTTGTTTTAACTAACTAATTAATTAAACTAAGAATTCACAGAAAATAGAATTGGGGAATTACTTTTGGAAAAATGATAGAATTAAGACAATACCTAAGGAAAAATCCACCTAGACTTCACTTGTTATTTGACTCTGAATCGGACGATTTATTCATTTGACTTGATCCGTAGAAATCCCTAAGTTATATTATTATCTCTCTCGAGACTAAAAACGCCTAACCCTAGGTTAAATAAATGAAATCTCTTTCTAATTAACTCCCTAGGGTTGCATTAACTCGATCTATGGATCCCCTTATTAGGTTTCACCCTAAACCGACAAAATCTTGTCACCCTATCTCTAGGCGCGCAACCAACTCCACTTAATTATGACAAATGTACTCTTAGATAGGGTCTATTCCTCATCTGAATAAGAGCTTAACTTGAATCAATATCCTGGAATATCAAAACAAGAATTAAGAACACATAATTAAGAACAAGTCAAATATTTATCATACAATTCATATAATAATAACAAGATCTGTCTTAGGTTTCATTCCCCTTAGGTATTTAGGGGTTTTAGTTCATAACTAAAAAGGTAAACATCTCAGAAGAATAATGCATACAAAACATAAAGATAAACCCAAAACTCTTGAAGGGAAATTGAGGGGAGATCTTCAGTCTTGATGATGAATCTGGCTTCTGAGATGGATCAATCGGCTTTTCTTGAGCAGTTCCCAGCTTCCCTCTCTCCGTGTGCCCCCTTTTCCTCCTCCTTTAGGGTGTATTTATAGGCTTTGGAATGCCTAAGAACCCTCAAAATTGGCCTTTTCCGAATTGGACTAAACGTGGGCTCGGCAGGGACACGCCCGTGTGCGATTACTTCAGGCCGTGGTTAAGCCTGTTAAATAGGCACGGGCGTGTGGTCCACCCGTTTGAGTCGTACTTCAGGCCGTGTTGATTTCATACGTTGGCCCATTTTTTCCATTTTTGGCCAGTTTCTCGTTCCTTTCACTCTCCTATGCTTACCTAAGTATAAAACATAAAATTAAGGCATTAGGAGCATATAATTCACCAATTTTAAGGAAAATCATTCATAAAATGTGCTAAGCATGGGATAGAAATATGTATAAATTACGGTTTATCAAATACCCCCACACTTAAGTATTTGCTTGTCCTCAAGAAAAATCCTCAACTCATAATCAAAATAAATTCTTCTCAACTTTTAATTTCTATCGATAATATCTCAAAATAATCCATAGGTAATCATACATTGAAAATTTAACTAAAAGAACATCAAAGTTTCAAACATTCCAAGTTGAGTATTTTATCATGAAAACATAGGTGTCTCCCCTCATCTAAGTAATTACCTTTGATTTAAAATGTCACAGAGTTTCACATCCCCACTAAAGATTCACTCAAATCACCCGAAGTGTTTAAGGACAATAAATGAAGCATTCAATAGTCAATAATGAAAAGTCATTACCATAGGCTTGCATGAAAATCAAATCTCCACAGCTATAAATTGAGATGAAACATCAATCAAAAGGTCTTTAGAGGGTTGTGATGTGGCTTTGGTTAGAGGGTGTGGTCACAAGCTGAAAGAAAGGGTTAGAATCGAGATTGAATTGAAAAATTGCCTAACTAGAAAAATGACTAGTCATCAATTGCGTACAACTGAGCTTTTTCTTAGAATATGGAATTTAACTTCTTTAGCTCAGAAGATAACTACTACTAATATGTATACATGTATTTGTTTTTTTTAAGAACAGTCAAATTACAAAATAGAATAAAACATAGCTAAGCAATTATTCCAACTCAAATCTCGAAAAAATAGGGATCAAATTAATTTAGGGGATTTCAACAATAATGAGTTATGGGTTAATATTGCGGGTAAATCAATGAATGGATTGTTAGGCTCAAGGGGGTTCACTAAGGGTTAATTGTGAATGTAGGCTTTTATGGAGTGAGTGGGTTAAACCTAAGTGTCGTTATCATTTTGACATATCAAATCAAATGGTGTGGTCTTGACATGCATAATCAAGCAAGTTCTAGAATAACAATTCAATACTGACGCAGTCATAAAGAAACTGAGCAGGAAATAAATAATAAATGCTCTAAAGGCTCAAGATCTCACAAAAATTATGGCTTTTTGATGTTCAAACTTGTGAATTCCAACTCAAAATAATATCTAATCTTAGGGAAACAACCTAAAATGTTAAATTCTTAAAAATCAACTTATCATGCTTAATTTTATAATGTCTTCAGGTTTAAATAATCAATGCATGAATGCCTATGTTTTAATTTAAGATATATCAATAAAAATCATAATCAATCAAAATTTATCCTAACCATGATATGAGAGCTTTTCAAGAGAACAAGGTAATAATTTAGGGATTTTTCTGATAGTGAAATGAATACCCACCCACACTTATGATGTACATTGCCCTCAATGTACAAAGATAGATAGATATATAGAAAAGAATATAAAAATAAGATAGGGGGAGAAGTGAAACTTCCTGAGTGATGAATGAATTCACTTGAACCGGAGTTTTGGAGAATAACCGACGTGAGGGTTGAAGAGGATACTCTGGTGGTGGTAGAGGTTAATTAGTCCATCAGTCCTGCGCCAAAAGAATATTATATCTGGTGGTAGCTATGGTCGTGGTCGAGCAGGACATGGCAGTCGTGGAGAACCTTTCCCGGTGGAGTTTTTAGTTCCTATGCGAGGATGAACTTTGGAGCTCTTTCTGACTGTGATCAAATTAGGAACTCTTTAAAAAGTATATTGAAGCATAACTACTCGTAATGAAATAGCCGAAGAATAAAAATTGTAAAAACTCAGGATGAAACAGTATTAAAAAGAAATAAAAAAAATAATTTCAAAATATAAAGATAAAAATAAAATAAAATAAATAATAGGTGTTTATAGAGAAATTGGGGCACACGGCCATGGGGCACGCCCATGTGCTCTAAGCTCAGCCCGTGCATTTCTTATTTTTCGAAATTAGGCGCATTAGTGTACACGTCCATGTTGCACGGCCGTGTCGATCTCCATTCGCTTCTCCCAAGCCCGTGTAGGCAGGCGCACGCTCGTGTTAAATTGACATGTTTACCCACGGTTTCAAAACACGGGCGTGTTGCACACTTGTGTTATTTTGGCAGTTTCGCCCACGGCCATGTCGCACGGCTGTGGCTACTTATCGCATCTTGTGTTGGGGAAGAAATTTTTGCCCTGTTTTCACACGGCCATATCGCACGACCGTGTTGCATTCCGTGGTATGTGTACGGCCTATGGCACACCCGTGTGCCTGGCTGTGTGGTTTTGAAAAGCCTGTGCTCAATGATTTGGTTAGTATGTTAGATTTTAAAAACTAAAATTTAAAGAAAGTAATATTGTTAGTGCTCGGGTTGCCTCCCGAGAATCGCTTATTTAAAGTCTAAGCTAGACTTTACCATGTGAGTCTACTTAAAGAGATTCGTGGAGCCGTAGCTCCTCCCCGTTGTAAGGTTTGAGGCGGTGTCCATTTACTTTGAAAGTACCTTGCGATGGGTGACTTATTTCTACGGTGTCGTATGGAAAAACTGTTTTGACTACGAACGGACCTGACCATCGTGATTTAAGCGTTCCAGGGAAAAAATTGAGTCTCGAGTTATATAATAGTATAAGATCTTCAACTTCAAATTGTTTATTTTGTTTTAACCGAGCATCGTGGAATCGTTTCGTTGCTTCCTTGTATAGTCTTGAATTTTCATATGCATAGGTTCGCCATTCATCTAACTCGTTTAACTGCATCAACCTATTTTCACCTGCAAGTTTGGGATCGAAGTTTAGAAATTTTATAGCCCAGAATGCTTTGTGTTCTAACTCAAACGGTAGATGACACCTTTTTCCATAAACGAGTTTGTATGGTGATGTTCCTATAGGGGTTTTAAAAGTAGTTTTATAAGCCATAATGCGTCATCTACTTTCATTGCCCAATCTTTCATGTTTAATCCTACCGTCTTTTCTAGGATATGTTTAAGTTCTCGATTTGCCACTTCGGCTTGGCCCCTAGTTTGAGGGTGGTAAGGGGTAGCTGTTCAGTGGTAAACTCCATATTTCTTGAGGGTCTTTTCAAACTGGGCGTTACAGAAATGAGTCCCCCTATCGCTGATGGTTAATCTAGGTGTTCCAAATCGAGAGAAATGATTTTTAAGGAAACGTACCACTACTCTAGCATCATTTGTAGGAAAAGGTTGGGCTTCAACCCGTTTATACATATAATCGACAGCTACTAAGATGTATTTATTTCCAAATGAACTAGGGAATGGACCCATGAAGTCGATACCCCAAACATCAAATATTTCACATGAAAGCATATATCTCTGAGGCATTTCATCACGGTTAGAGATATTACCTATCCTTTGGCATTTGTCACAAGAAATAACATACCTATTGGAATCTTTGAATAAGGTGGGCTAATAAAAAGCTAATTCAAGTATTTTATATACGGTCTTATTTCCACCGTAATGTGCTCCAGCTGGTCCTGAGTGGCAATGTTCCAATATTTTTAATACTTCTGTTCTTGTAACGCATCACTGAATGACTTGATCTGCACATATACAGAAAAGAAAAGGATCTTCCCAAAAGTAGTTTTTCACATCAATAAAGAATTGTTTCTTTTGTTGATGTGTCAACCCTTTTTGGGATAATGTTAGCGGCTAAAAAATTCACAACGACTGCAAACCAAGGTACCTCCAAGACAGAAATAGCAAAAAAATGTTCTTTAGGGAGCAAATCATTTATTTCCACTTCGTCTAGCTCTTTAGTATTTGAATTTTCAAGCCTGGATAAATGATCAGCTACGAGATTTTCTACTCCTTTGTTATCTTAAATTTCCAAGTCAAATTCCTACAATAGCAAAATCCATCGAATGAGATAAGGTTTTGCATCAGTCTTAGTTAGCAGGAAGCGAAGGGCAGAATGGTTAGTATAAATGACAACTTTAGACAATATTAGATATGGCCTAAATTTATTGAATGCAAAAACCACAGCTAACAATTCTTTCTCTGTGGTGGTGTAGTTCTCCTGTGCAGCTGTCAAAGTTTTGCTAGCATAATAAATAGGTTGAAAGTGCTTGTCCCTTCGCTGTCCCAAAACTGTACCTACTGCAAAGTCACTCGCATAACACATTAGTTTAAAAGGTAAATTCCAATCAGGTGCTATTATAATTGGAGCATTAATCAATTTATCCTTTAGAGTATTAAATGCTTCTAAACATTCCTGATCAAATTTAAAGAGCATATCATTTTCTAGTAATTTGGTCAAAGGCTTAGTTATTTTAGAAAAATCTTTAATAAATCTTCTATAAAACCCAACATGTCTTAAAAAACTTCTAATAGACTTAACCGAACTAGGATGAGGTAATTTTTCAATGATTTCGACTTTAGATTTATCAACCTCAATCCCTTTACTAGAAATTTTATGTCCTAGCACAATACCTTCTTGAACCATAAA
This sequence comes from Gossypium hirsutum, assembly GCF_007990345.1. Classification (NCBI taxonomy): domain Eukaryota; kingdom Viridiplantae; phylum Streptophyta; class Magnoliopsida; order Malvales; family Malvaceae; genus Gossypium; species Gossypium hirsutum. Next base: position 65,276,496 of record NC_053433.1, read on the forward strand.
GTGACATTTTTCCCAGTTAAGTACAAGGTTCGTTTCCTCACATCTTATTGAACTCATTTTAAATTTTTAAGGCAAAGATGGAAAGAGTTACCGAATACCGAGAAATCATCCATAAATACCTCCATGATATGTTTTACGAGTTTGACAAAGATGGCCATCATGCAGCGCTAGAACGTAGCAGGAGCATTACATATTCCAAAGGGCATTCTTCGATAAGAAAATGTACCATATGAACATGTGAATGTCATTTTTTCCTGATCTTCAAGAGTTATTGGAATTTGAAAATAGCCAGATAGTTTGTCTAAGAAGCAGTAATACATATGCCTTGATAGTCTTTCCAACATTTGGTCAATGAATGGCAAGGGGAAGTGATCTTTCCTCGTGGCATCATGTAGCTTCCTATAGTCAATGCAAACTCTCCAGCTTGTGACTGTCCTAGTTGGAATTAGTTCATCCTTCTCATTGGCTACCACAGTCATGCCTCCTTTCTTAGGAACAACCTGCACTGGACTTACCCAAGAACTGTCAGAAATAGGATAAATAATTCCAGTATCTAGAAGTTTAATTACCTCGGCTTTAACAACTTCCTTCATGTTGGGGTTCAATCGTCTTTAAGCTTGCACACATGGTTTATATTCATCTTCCATTAAAATTTTGTGGGTGCAAAAAGAAGGGTTGATCCCTTTAATGTCAGAAATTTTCCAAGCTATGGCCTTTTTATGCTCTTTTAATACTTGGATTAATTCCTTTTTCTCCTTGGGTTTCAAGTTAGATGCAATAATAACTGGTAATGTAGAATTATTTCCAAGGAATGCATATTTTAAGTTATTCGGTAGTTGTTTGAGTTCCAGTTTGAGAGGTTCTTCAATACAGGGTTTTTGCTTAAAATCATCATTCCCTTTAATGTCCTCATATTCTGCTTGTCCTTGGGAAGATTTATTGAAGTTCAGTTTAGCTTTTATTTTACCTGTCTCGAAATCATCGTCATCTATCTCCGCTCCTTAGGCATGGCACAGTTCCAACGTGTCTTTATGTATGATTTCCTGAAAAGAATCTTGAGCAGCATGATCAATAGAGTCAATAAAATAACATGAGTTATCCTGTTCCCTAGAAAATATCATGGCATCATAAATTTTAAAAATGATTTCTTTGTCACCTACTCTAAGTACCATTTTACCATCACCCATATCAATAACAGCCCTAGCAGTGGCTAAAAATGGACGCCCTAAGATTAAAGGCACTTTAACATCTTCATCCATATCAAGCACAACGAAGTCAACAGGGAATATAAATTTATCTACTTTTACAAGTATGTCCTATAATACCCCTAGGATATTTAACATATCTATCAGCTAGTTGAATACTCATCCTAGTGGTTTTAGGTTCCCCAAGACCAAGTTGTTTAAACATTTTATATGGCATCAAATTAATGTTAGCACCTAAATCAGCTAGTGCCTTATCAACGTTAAAACTACCAATTAAGCAAGGTATAGTAAAACTTCCTGGATCTTTTAGTTTGGTTGGAAGTTTGTTTTGGAGTATAGCCGAGCATTCCTCATTAAGTTCCACTATAGATAAGTCTTCAAACTTCTTTTTGTTTGTTAGGAGCTCCTTTAAAAATTTTACGTATGTAGGCATCTGCAATATAGCTTGAACAAAAGGTAAGTTAATATGTAGTTGTTTAAAAAGTTCAAGGAATTTACCAAATTGTGCATCCATGTGGTCTTTCTTCAACTTTTCTAGGTATGTTGGTGGTTTATATTCCTTCGGCATTGGATTGTCATTACTTTCGGGTTTTACCTCCTCTCCTTTGCTTCTGTCAGCTTCTTGTTGTGGCTTCCTTTCCGATTCAGCTAGTACTTTCCCACTCCTTAGTGCAACTTCTTTCACATGTGCTTCTGGATTGGGTTCGGTGTTACTAGGTAGATTTCCTGGTGCTCTTTCTAAAATCATCTTAGCCAGCAGTCCAATTTGATTTTTGAGCCCTTGGATCGATGCTTCTTGATTTTTTAGTGCCGTCTCAGTATTCTAAAAATGAGTCTCTGACACCGAGATGAATTTGGTTAGCATCTCCTCAAGGTTAGGCTTTTTCTCCTGCTGGTATGGTGGTTGATGAAAGCCTGGAGGGGTGGTGGTTTCTGATTTCCTTGGCTTTCCCATGAAAAATTGGGATGGTTCCTCCAACCTGCATTATAAGTGTTACTATATATGTTATTTTGGGATCTAGAGTTATTGTTACCCGTATATTGGACTTGTTCCTCCTCAATGCTAGGGTTGAAGGGTTGATATTCTGTGCATGCTCCTCCTTCATTCGAATCGCACCTCATCACTGGATGTACCTGAGTAGAACCACACAAACCATCAATCTTTTAATTTAAGAGTTCTACTTGGTTAGATAGCATAGTAACTGCGTCGAGGTTGAAAACACCGGCTACTTTCGTCGATTTTGTTCTCATAACTTGCCACTGATAGTTATTCAGTGACATCTCCTTAATAAATTCGTAAGCCGCCTCAGGGGTCGTATTATTGATAGTTCCTCCAGAGACTGCATCAATCATCTGCTAAGTCGAAGGATTCAGGCCATTATGAAAAGTTTGAACCTGTAGCCAAAGCGTAACCCATGGTGAGGGCATCTTCGCAAAAGGTCCTTATATCTCTCCCATGCATCGTAGAGTGTTTTTAAATCCATCTGCACAAAAGAACAGATATCATTACGTAATTTGGCTGTTTTAGCCGGGGGAAAATATTTTAATAAAAATTTTGTTCCCAAGAAGTGATTGACCCTCGTGGTAACGAGTTCAACGATTGTTTAGCCTTATTTCTTAATGAAAAGGGAAACAACTGAAGGCTAATGGCGTCATCAGAAACGCCATTAATTTTGAAGGTATCGCAAAATTCTAGGAAATTTGCCAAGTGAGCGTTGGGATCCTCGTCCTGCAAACCATCAAATTGAACAAACTATTGTATCATTTGAATTGTGTTGGGTTTCAGTTCAAAATTATTTGCAGCAATAGCAGGTCTAACTATACTTGACTCAGTTCCTGTTAGATTAGGTTTAGCATAATCATACATAGTGGGTGGAGCAGGATTTTGATTAACAGCAATTGCAGGAGGTAGCGGATTTTCTTGGGTTTTAGCCATCTCCTCGGTTGTGGTTTGAATATCGTCCTATTGCTCGTTCTCTGTGTATCTTAAGCTTCACCTTATTTCTTTTTGGTTTCTGCGAACTGTGCGATCAATCTCACTTGTCAAAAAGTAATGGTCCTGACGGGTTTCTTCTAGTCATAAACTATAAGAACAGGCCAGAAAAAGGGAAAAGAAAGAATCAATAATAAAAATTAGAATAAAATTTAAATTGCAGTAAAAGTAAATGGCTAAAGTAATAAAAATCGAGTGTTCCTAATATCTTAGTTCCCCGGCAACGGCGCTAAAAACTTGATAAGTGAAATTCATGACAGGCTTTAAATACTTATAATGAATCATTCTTGAAACTAACTATTATCATGATAAAGGCAAGTGTACCTATCGAACAGTAGTATAGCTTTAGCAAGACCGAATTGTCGAACCCAAAGGAACTAAAAGTACTAGTAATGACTATCTTTTTATTATCTAGCATAAGAATAATGGTGTTTGTTTTAACTAACTAATTAACTAAACTAAGCTTGTTATTTGACTTGATCTGTAGAAATCCATAAGTTATATTATTATCTCTCTCGAGACTAACAACGTCTAACCGTAGGTTGAATAATTGACATCTCTTTCTAATTAACTCCTTAGGGTTGCATTCGCTCGATCTATGGATCCCCTTATTAAGTTTCACCCTAATGCAGAAAAATCTTGTCACCCTGCCCTCTAGGCGCGCAACCGACTCTTAATTATGACAAATGTACTCTTAGACAGGGTCTATTCCTCCTCTAAATAAGAGCTTAACTTGAAAAAATATCCTGGAATATCAAAACAAGAATTAAGAACACATAATTAAGAACAAGTCGAATATTTATCATACAATTCAGATAATAATAACAAGATTTGTCTTAGGTTTCATTCCCCTTAGGTATTTAGGGGTTTTAGTTCATAACTAAAAAGGTAAACATCTCAGAAGAATAATGCATACAAAACATAAAGAAAAACCTAAAACTCTTGAAGGGAAATTGAGGGGAGATCTTCAGTCTTGATGATGAATCCAGCTTCTGAGATGGATCAATCAGCTTTCCTTGAGCAGTTCCTTGCTTCCCTCTCTCTGTGTGGCCCCTTTTCCTTTTTACTTCTTTGATGACGGTTGATAAACCGTAATTTATACATATTTTTACCCCATGTTAAACGCATTTTATGGATGATTTTCCATTAGAATTGGTGAATTCAATGCTCCTAATGCTTTAATTTCATGCTTTACACTTAGGAGAGCATAGGAAAGTGAAAGGAACGAGAAACAAGCCAAAAATGGAGAAAATGGGCCAAAGTACGAAATCAACACGGCCTGAACCTCCTCACACGGGCAGACCATGCGGCCGTGTCAATTTGGCAGGCTCGAGCACGGCCTGAAGTAATCATACACGGGCATGTTACACGGGTGTGTCCCTACCGAGCCCAAGTTGAGTCTAATTTGGAAAAGGCTAATTTTGAGGTCTTTTAGGCATTCCAAAGCCTATAAATACACCCAAGAGAAGGAATAAAAGTAGTACAAAGTAGGGGGTAAGGAATTACTCCAAGAAAGCCGATTGATTCATCTCAAAAGTCGGATTCATCATCAAGACTGAAGATCTCTCCTTAATTCTCCTTCAGGAGTTTTGGGTTTTCTTTATGTTTTGCATTCTTTATTATTCTGAGATCTTTTCTTATTTAGGTATGAACTAAATCCCCTAAATACCTAAGGGGAATGAAACCTAAGACGAATCTTGTTATTATTTTCTGAATTGTATGATAAATATTTGACTTGTTCTTAATTCTTGTTTTGATATCCTAGGATACGATTCAAGATAAGCTTTTATTCAGAGGAGGAATAGACCCTGTCTAATAGTACATTTGTCATAATTAAGCGGAGTTGATTGCGCGCCTAGACATAGGGTGACAAGATTTTGCCGAATTAGGGTGAAACCTAATAAGGAGATCCATAGATCGAGTTAATGCAACCTTAGAGTGTTAATTAGAGAAAAGTCTCGGTTATTCAATCTAGGGATTAGACGTTATTAGTCTTGAATAGGGATAATAACATAACTTAGGGATCTCTACGGAACAAGTTAAATTAATAAATCGTCCGATTCAGAGCCAGAATAACAAGTACAGTCTAGGTGGATTTTTTCTTAGGTATTGTCTTCATTCAATCGATTTTTCCAAAAGCAATTCCTCAATTCCATTCTCTATGCATTCTTAGTTTAGATAATTAGTTAGTTAAAACAAAAACCTCTTTATTCTTAGGCTAGATAATAAAAAGACAGTCATTACTAGTACTTTTAGTTCCTTTGGGTTCGACAATCCGGTTTTGCTAAAACTATACTACTATTCGATAGGTACACTTGCCTACATCGCGATAATAGTTAGTTCAAAAACGAGTAATTATAAATATTTAAAACCTATCATGAAACCTCGCGGTCAAGTTTTTGGAGCCATTGCCGGGGACCTGAAATATTAGGAACACTCAATTTTTATTACTTTAGCCATTTATTTTGCGTGCACTTTAATTTATTATTATTATTTATTAATTTACTTTTTCCTTCTCTTGGCAGGTTTTTATAGTTTATGACTAGAAGAAATCTGTCAGGACCATTACTTTTGACGAAGAAATCGATCGTACAGTTTGCAGAAATAAAAAAAATAAGGCGAAGCTTAAGATACACAAAGAACGAGCAAGAAGACGATACTCAACCCCCAACCGAAGAGATGGCTAAAACCCAAGGCAATCATCTACCTCATGCAATTGCGGTTAATCAAAATCCTGCTCCACGCACTATGTATGATTATGCTAAGCCTTCTTTAATAGGAACTGAATCGAGCATAGTTAGACCAGCTGTAGCTACAAATGCTTTTGAATTAAAACCTAACACTATTCAAATGATACAGCAATTTTTTCAGTTTGATGGTTTGCAAGATGAGGATCCCGACGATCATTTAGCCAACTTCTTAGAACTATGCGATACATTTAAAATTATTGGTGTCTCTGGTGATGCCATTCATCTTCGGTTATTCCCTTTTTCATTGAGGAACAAAGCTAAACAGTGGTTGAACTCGTTACCACGAGTGTCAATTACTACATGGGAACAAATGACTGAAAAATTTTTACTAAAATATTTTCCGCTGGCTAAAACGGCTAAATTACGTAATGATATCTCTTCTTTTGTGCAGATGGATTTAGAAACACTCTATGATGCATGGGAGAGATACAAGGACCTTTTGAGAAGGTGCCCTCACCATGGGTTACCGCTTTGGCTACAGGTTCAAATGTTCCATAATGGCCTAAATCCTTTGACTCGACAAATAGTTGACGCAGTTGCTGGTGGAACCATCAATAATAAAACACCTGAAGATGCCTATGAGTTTATAGAGGAGATGTCACCGAATAACTATTAGTGGCAAGTCATGAGGACAAAGCTAATGAAAACAGCCCACGTTTATAACGTTGATTCGGTCACCATGCTCTCTAATCAGGTCGAACTCTTAAATAAAAAGATTGACACAGGTTCACCCAGTAATGCAGTGCGAAGTAAGTGGAGGTGGAACAAGCCGTTCGGAATACCAACCATATGGCCACAGCATGGATAATGAGAAATTAAACTACATGGGTAATAATCCTCGACCTCAAAACAATCCATATAGTAACACTTACAATGCAGGTTAGAGGAACCACCCCAATTTCTCGTGGAACGGTCAAGGAAATCAAAGACCACAACCACCTCTAGGCTACCAACAGCCATCCTACCAACAGGAAAAGAAGCTGAACCTTGAAGAGATGCTCTGAAAGTTTATTTCGGTGTCAGAAAATCATTTCCAAAACACCGAGATAGCATTTAAAAATCAACAAGCATCGATCCAAGGGCTCGAAACTCAGATAGGCCAGCTTTCCAAACTAATTTTTGAACGACCACAAGGTAGCTTGCCAAGTAATACTGAACCCAACCCAAGGGAACAGCTAAACGCAATTAATATTCAAGATGAAGGAGTTGTTGAGCCTGAACCAGAACCGAGGCAAGAAACTGTGGTAAGCAAAGGTCAAGGTGAGGTAGATAACAATAAAAACAAAACGGCTAATGTCGAATATAAACCTCGTGTGCCATACCCCAACGCGACAAGGAAAGATCGCTCAGATGAACAATTTGGTAAATTCCTTAAACTCTTAAAAAAATTACATATTAACTTACCGTTTATTGAAGTCATATCGCAAATGCCAAATGCAATGAAATTCTTAAAAGAGCTTTTAGCAAATAAGCGGAAGTTAGACGAGCCATCGCATGTGGAGCTAAACGCAGTGTGCTCAGCTATTCTGAAAAATAAGCTACCGAACAAACTAAAAGATCCAGGGAGTTTTACGATTCCTTGCTTAATTGGTAGTTTAGATGTTAATAATGCATTAGTTGATTTAGGGGTTAATATCTACGTCATGCCTTATAAAATGTTTAAGCAACTAGGTATTGGGAAACCCAAACAGACTAGGATAAGCATTCAACTAGCAGATAAAACTATAAGATTTGCTAGGGGTATTATTAAAGATGTGCTAGTAAAAATTGATAAATTTATATTTCCTGTTGACTTCATTGTTTTAGACATAGAGGAGGATAGCAACACTCCTTTAATTCTGGAAAGGCCCTTTTTAGCAACTGCTAAAACAATTATTGATGTTGGCACAGGTGAGCTCACGTTTCGCATAGGAGACGAAACACTTATGCTTCAAGCTCGCAATTCTGACAACACATCGGAAATTGAAGGTGATCGTCTAAACCATTCTATTAAAACTAACTACATGATACAATCCACTTTGCAGGAGATAAGTCTAAAGGAAGTACATGAGCCACTCTCAAACAATAGTAAAGGATCTATTCATGAAGAACGAAGACTGCAAATAGAGGAGCTAGATGAATGGCAACCACATAAACCGAGAACACACGATAAACTGAAACTACGCCAAGACGAGCTTGATACCTCTCCAAATCAATTTAAAGTTGGAGATAAAGTCTTACTAGATGCCGCAGATCCCCATATTGTCACTACCACACCAAATGAAGAAATCCCTCAGCATTTTTCAATTCGGTATTGTGAAGGTGAGTCATCCCAAGTTCGGCACTTTTAAGGTAAACAACACCCGTTTAAAACCTTATTTTAAGATTGATAGCAGGAATGAGGAGTATAAACTCCTCAAACCACCATGATCATTCAACAGAGAGGTAAGTCGAGCTTAGACTATAAATAAGCACTTCTCGGGAGGCAACCCGAGCACTAACAGTATTAACTTCTTTAAAAATTTAATCTTCAACATCTAACTCACTAACGGAGCTCTCGAACACAGGATTTCCATAGAGACACGGCCAAGCACACGGGCGTGCTTATGGCTGTGTGAAAACAGGGCAAGGATTTCCCTAAACACGGGCTACGATAAAATGCCACGGCCGTGGTTGACCTGCCAAAACAACACGGGCGTGCAACACGCCTATGTGTAAGATTCGTGGTTGAAACTGAGAAACTAGCACCGGCGTACGACACGCCCATGTCTCACAACTGTGGTCGAACCTGTTAGATTGACACGGGCGTGGGGATTTCCCACACGAGTATGGGAGAAGCGAACGAAACTAGACACGGTCGTTCAACACGACCGTATGAACCCACACACCCGAGGTACATAGGCGTGGGACGAATTTCAGACGCGCCAAAATAGGAAAAACGCAAAACACATAGGCTAAAATTAGGGAACATGGGCGTGTGCCCTGGCCGTGTGGCCCAAAATCTATAAATACCCTATACTATTCACTTTCTTCCCCATTAAAAAACCCTAACCCTAGCCGCTGCAACTCCATATGGCCTCCCTACCAAGCCCGTGCGCCGCTTCCCACTCCATTTTTGACGCTCAATCACTCTCCCCTAGCGTTTGTTTACTCCTTTCACTTCTATTTTACTTGTTTCTAATGATTAGTATCAACATAATCTTCATATCTTTTGAACTATTCTTCATTTTGCTCATTATTCTATCATTTAATTTGCATTCTTAGGTTAGTCATGACATTACTATGCTTCTTCTCATGCTATTACCATGCCAATGTCTATCATTTAATTTGCATTCCTAGGTTAGTTATCATACATTCCGTGTTAAATTGAGGTTAGGAAAACCTAATACCCATTACATTTCTATTCTCATTCTCACTGTTATTTTGGTTGAGTTTGCTTCATATTAGTAGTCTTGGCTAAAATAGTTAGTTTATATTCATGACTTTTTACTTCTTCAAATTTGTTTACCTATTATTATTATTCTTTATATTACAGTTTTTAATGTCGTCTTCATGAGGAAAGGCTGCTGTCCTTGCTTCCAAGAAACAGAGAAACAGAAGGGAGCATCATCTTCTGCGGGTCCAACCGCAGAAATCCATCATCCTCTCCTATAGTTTCCCTGTGGGCCCAAGGAAGAGCTTTTCCAGATACTTCGGGCCCAACCTTTAATTATGGGCCGCTGCATCGACTGGGCTGTCGTAGAATAAGTTCAGTTGGCTGATGTGATTTGGGCCCTCTTAACCACCAACCCTTGGGAGCTATTCTTTGGGATCATTGAACCAACATGCCTCGAGCTCACGATGGAACTATGCTCAGCGTTCCATCTCTAGACTGTAATGACGAACTAAATGATCCCGATACATGCAATTTCACCTAGGCAGATTAGTCTGCCAGCTCAGCGTCCCAGAATTTGGTACGGCATTAGGTTTCTATACGGAGGAGTTCAAGGAAGAGAATGACTTAGATGCTCTCACTCGCCACATCCATTTCTCTCCCTCGAAGTGCTGGCACACTTTGGCCCCTAGCGCAGCCTCTTACAATCCTATCCGCTCCAAGGCATCAGTTCTCCCACCATCCCTGAGGTACCTACACGCCATTTTGGCTCACACGATTACAGGGAGGTGAGAGAGCACTGGCGTTGTCAACACTCACGATGCCTACTTTTTATGGTGCATGTCGCACGGGCACGTCATCAACCTTGCCTATTTCATCGCCCTCGCAATTCAGCACCAGACGGAGCAGCATCGGAAGGGGGTCATCTCCATTGTCCCCTACGTGACTCGACTGGTGTGACACCTCGGGGTCCTTAACACCGCAGCCTAAGAATCATCCTTCACCCTTATCGGCCAGATGTCTCCACAAGGCATCTCGAGCATGCTTAGCATGAGGATGATCGAGAGGTGCCGAGGAACCTACCCTCCCCAGTATCATCTTGCCCAATCTACCAAGGAGGAGGCCTACGAGGACATTCCTGATGATGTCCCCCACAGCACGAGGACCCACTGACTCAGCCACGACCACCCTCTCGTCCAATTCATGCGGCAACTTCATATGCTGACATCTCTAAGCGCCTCACTCGATTCGAGCAGCAGTGTTTTCAACAATTTGATAACATTGATGCTACTCTACAGTAGATTTGTCAGCACCTCCACGTCTCATCGCCAGTCCCACCTCGCGAACCATCCAGCGATGAACATATTTAAAAACATTTATTTTATTATTTTATGTTTTTAATTTTTATTAAAACTACTTTTTATTTTTATTAAATTTTAAAAATTTTAATTTTAATTATTAAGTTCGGTTATTTCTTATTAAGTAATTATTCTTCCTAATATCCCCTAAAAAGTTCCTGATTTTATCACAGTTATATAGAGCTCTTAAGCTCATCATCACATAGGAACTAAAACTCCACCGGGAAAGGTTCTCTATGACTACCATGTCTTGTTTGCCCAAGACTATAGCTAGCACTAGAGATAATATCCTTTTGGTGTAGGACTTATGGCCAAATGAACCTCTACGACCGCCGAAGTATCCTCCTCCACTCTCGAATCGATTACTCTCCAGAACTCCAGTTCGAGGAATTCATCATACAGGAAGTTTCACTTCTCTCCCTATCTTACTTTTATACTCTAATATCTATCTTTGTACATTTAGGGCAATGTACATCTTAAGTGTGGGGGCTATTTATTTCATTATCAGAAAAATCCGTGAATGATTGCCTTGTTCTCTTGGAAAAGCTTTCATATCATATTTAGGATAAATTTTAATTGATTTATGATTTTGATTGATATATCTTGAATTAAAATATAGGCAATTACGCATTGATTGTTTAAACTTTAAGATATTAGAGAATCAAGCATGATGAGTTGATTTTTAAGAATTTAAAATTATAGGATGTTTCCCCAAAGTTTAGGTATTACTTTGAGTTGGAATTCACAAGTTGTTAAACATCAAAAAGCCATAATTTTTGTTAGATTTTTTAGCCTTTTGAGCATCTATTAATTCTTTTCATGCTCACTTTTATTATTGCTTTGAGTGCATCAGTATTGAACTGTTATTCTAGAACTTGCTTGATTATGCATGTCAAGACAACACCATTTGATTTGATATGTCAAAATGATTAAGGAACTTAGGATTAACCCACTCATGCCATCAAAAGCCTACCTCCACGATTAACCCCTAGTATACCCCCTTGAGCCTAACAAGTCATTTCTTGTATTACCCTTAATATTAACCTTTAAACCATTATTATTGAAATCCTCTAAATTAATTTAAGCCCAATTTTTGTCAAGATTTGAATTGAAATAGTTGCTTAGCTATATTTTATTCTACTCTATAATTTAATGCGTTCTTAAAAAAAATGTATGCATATTAGTAGTGATCTTCAGTTTGTAAGCTTCAGAAGTTAAATTCCATAGTCTGAGAAGAAGCTCTGTTGTACGCAAGTGATGATTAACTCTTTTTCTAGTTAGGTAATTTTTCAATTCAATCTTGATTCTAACCCTTTCTTTCAGCTTGTGACCACACCCCTTAACAAAACCTCATTACAACCCTTGAAAGACCTTTTTGATTGATGTATCATCTTAAATTATAGTGGTAGAGATTTGATTTTCATGCAAGCCTATGGTAATGACTTTTCATTAGTGACTATAAAGTGCTTCATTTACTGTCCTTAAACACCTTGAGTGATTTGAGTGAATCTGTAGTGAGGATGTGAAACTCTGTGATATTCTGAATCAAAGGTAATTACTTAAATGAGGAGAGACACCTATGTTTGCATGATTAAATACTCAACTTGGAATGTTTGAAACTTTTATGTTCTTTTATTACCTATGGATTATTATGAGATATTATCGATAGAAATTATAAGTTGAGAAGAATTTGTTTTGATTATGAGTTGAGAAATTTGCTTGAGGACAAGCAAATGCTTAAGTTTTGGGGTATTTGATAAACCGTAATTTATACATATTTTTACCCCATGTTTAACGCATTTTATGGATGATTTTCCATTAGAATTGGTGAATTCGATGCTCCTAATGCTTTAATTTCATATTTTACACTTAGAAGAGCATAGGAGAACAAAAGGAATGAGAAACGGGCCCAAAAACAGAGAAAGTGGGCAAAAGTATGAAATCAACACGGCCTGGACCTCCTCACACGGGCAGACCACATGGCCGTGTCAATTTGGCAGGCTCGAGCACGGCTTGAAGTAATCGCACACGGGCGTGTTACAAGGGCGTGTCCTTACAGAGCCCAAGTTGAGTCTAATTCGGAAAAAGCTAATTTTGAGGGCTTTTAGGCATTCCAAAGCCTATAAATACACCCTAGAGAAGGAAGAAAAGTAGGACAGAGTAGGGGGTAAGGAATTAATCCAAGAATGCCGATTGATTCATCTCAGAAGTCAGATTCATCATCAACACTGAAGATCTCTCCTCAATTCCCCTTCAGGAGTTTTGGGTTTTCTTTATGTTTTGTATTCTTTATTATTCTGAGATGTTTTCTTATTTAGTTATGAACTAAATCCCCTAAATACCTAAGGGGAATGAAACCTAAGACGAATCTTATTATTATTTTCTGAATTGTATGATAAATATTTGACTTATTCTTAATTATGTGTTCTTAATTCTTGTTTTGATATCCCAGGATACCGATTCAAGATAAGCTCTTATTCATAGGAGGAATAGACCCTGTCTAAGAGTACATTTGTCATAATTAAGCGGAGTTGATTACATGCCTAGACATAGGGTGACAAGATTTTGCCGGATTAGGGTGAAACCTAATAAGGGGATCCATAAATTGAGTTAATGCAACCCTAGAGTGTTAATTAGGGTAAAGTCTCGTTTATTCAATCTATGGATTAGACGTTATTAGTCTTGAATAGGGATAATAACATAGCTTAGGGATCTCTACGGAACAAGTTAAATGAAAAAATCATCCGATTCAGAGCCAGAATAACAAAGTACAGTCTAGGTGGATTTTTCCTTAGGTATTGTCTTCATTTAATCGATTTTTCCAAAAGCAATTCCCCAATTCCATTCTATGTCCGTTCTTAGTTTAGATAATTAGTTAGTTAAAACAAAAACCTCTTTATTCTTAGGCTAGATAATAAAAAGACGATTATTACTAGTACTTTTAGTTCCTTTGGGTTCGACAATTCGGTCTTGCTAAAACTATACTATTGTTTGATAGGTACACTTGCCTACATCACGATAATAGTTAGTTCAAGAACGAGTAATTATAAATATTTAAAACCTATCACGAAACCTCGCGATCAATGGTTGATATGATTTTCCTGCTAATCTCTTACTTGAATCACGAGCCTTATAATCAACGAATACAAGAAATTCTTTCAATTCTAGAATCTCAATTAATAGCTTTATATCTTCATTCAGCCGATCTTCAAACCCCTCCCGTATTCAGATACTAACATTCAACCCCATTTAAGCTCAAGAAACTCTTTGCATTTCTTGTCAAGAAATCTCTAGCTCACATATTTCTTTCAAATTTTAGTTTGAAAGAATTCCCAGTCTACTCGCTCTCTCAGCACAATTGAAATCAAGATGTTCAAACACTAATAAGTTGAGTCTTTTAATAAGGAAACAAGACATTTTACGTATTTTGCTGGTGTACAAGATAGTTCATCAAAAACTCTGATTGTATTTTCCAACCAAAACTTAGCTCTCTCTGGATCATTTTTAGATGTAGCTCTAAACTCTTCAGCCTCATATTTACAAATTTTATCGGCTAGAAGCTTGCTGAATTGTATTGGTTCCTAACCTTGAGGAACTATAGGGACCGGTTGGGGAACAGGTAAAGGTGGAGGTCGTTGAGCCATCGGGTTCATTTGTACAAACTCGGTAAACCACTCATTCATTATCTGGAAACAAGCATCCTTATCCTCTTTTAACACCTAAAAAATCCCAAAATTCGGAATTTCTTTTTTTTTTCAGTTCTGATAAAAAAATGTGCTAGGTATTTTCGATTAAGTAGACAATAGTAAGTCTTGGCTAAGGTTTAAGTTCAAACTGAGGGTAAAAGAAAATTATGTGCTAATAGTTAAAAGGACCTTGTTGGTAAGTAGTTGGGCTTTTAATTAAAGATAGGGTAAAATGGCATCAAAAAGCCTTACGGAAGAGTGGCTAAGTGACGCCACTTAGGTTGTAGGGAGGTGGCGTTAGTGGCTAGCAAGGGATCCAACATTCAAATCCTAGCTTAGTATTTTTAGGAGTTAAATTTTGGGCCTTCTAGAAGGTTGGAGGTGGCATGAAGATGGACTCCAAGGGGAGGGTTCAATAGAGAAATTTGAGGAAAGGATCAAGGGGTTATCAGGGAGAAAAATAAGGAGATGAGAAGTGAGGTCAAGTGGAGCCGAATTGGAAACTTGGGCTTGAGAAATTTGGCTATAGGGACTATAAATAGGTGCCAAGTGGGAGCTTGATAGTCTAATGCCAAATTTCCCTTCACCCTGTTACCGGGAACCCTCTTCCCTAAAAGTCAAAAACCCTCTGTTTCTCTTTTTTCTTCCCTATGCTGATTTCGATTCTTCCTCTACTTCATTGCTGACTTTTCTTTCTTTTTTCTTGGAGCCAGATAACCCTCTTTTCCATACAAAATCGCAAAGGGATGAACACCTCTTTGGCCGAATATCCTTGGTGTAACTACTACTCATTTTACTTCAGTCAAATCTAGTGTAAGTGTTTGTTCTCCCAATCATTTTTGCTAAGAATCTATTACGCTGTTCTTCCCTCACTCTTTCTAATCGCCTTTGGTAGGGAATTAGTATCGGATCTCGAGTTTTACCTCTCTGTCGAATTGCTCCTTAGGTGTTTTGCGATTTTGGTAAGTATTTCTCTCTTATTGGCTAAGGTTAGCCAAATGGTCTGAATTGAGATAAGGGGGTGAATTATGTTGGATGAGTTCCCTAGTATTTGGTTTTAATAAGTAAACTCAATGTAGATCTACGGAGTACGTGATCAAGGAAAAGCTATTAGGGATTGGTGTTCAAGGTAAGGTTAAGGTGAGGTTTCAATTTTCGGTAAAGTTATGTATTAAACATGCAATTAATAGAAGGGTGATATCGATTGTAGGTTTGGGGCTAAAAAGATCGCAACACTCTTGCTTACACTGCTCACACAAGTAGATCGGCAAAAGCTGAAAAGCCGAAATACAAGCTAAAAGTTTGGCTACGGTAGTCTTGCGAGTGCACGAACACTCGTAAGGAGAAGACTGATAGGTTGCCTGAGGCCCATGGGCGATTCCATGGACTTGGGTTATGAATAGGCCAAATGGGCTAGAATGGGCTAAATGGGCCCAATGGGCTGTTAGGCCCATAATAGGCAATATTTGATAAGTGATGTTATGTGATAGAAAATTTGTGTGTGAGCATGGATATAATGTGATTTGGGCCGGATGGGCCATATAAATGAGATTGGGCCTAACGGGCCATATGAATGTCAATTTGGCCTGATGGGCTATATGAACGTGAATTGGGTCGGATGGGCCATATAAATGAGATTGGGCCTAGTGGGCCATATGCATGTATGTAGGGGTTTTGGGTCTAGTATATGACTACTACATAAAACTTAATTAAACTATTAAGCCCGTGGAAAAGTCATAGGGTTAAGGTGTGGCAACGGGTATATGCATGTCTAGGATTGGATCTAGGGAGAGCTTGGTACTTAAGTGGTCTTAATGACCCACCTCCTCTTCTCTAGAGTCCTACATGGTGCATAGTATTTCTTCTTCTTAGCTTACAGGATTTGTTAACAGGACAAGGTAAGTGAAAACCGTAATAAGGGAAAATTATCGAAATGCCCCTAAGGGCGAAAATGACCAAAATAGCCCTATGTGTTCAATGTAAGTTTTATGAATGTGACATGCATATCTGATGCATACATATGATATCTTGCTTAGGTTGCATTTGGGATGGGAAATATAGAACGAAGGAAGTATATGAGGATCGCATGATTACTTGACAATCGTGGATCCACCAACTGCTTTTAAGCCTAATATGTGAATGATGGTAGTTCCGCAACCAGGCTACCATGGATGTGTATCGGTTGGGTGGGTTGATATTTATATCCCCACATGATGTGTTAGGGGACGGAGCCGGTGTGTAGCGGATGAATTATTGGCATGGGATCGCATTGCATTGCATTGCATGTTTGATGTATGGTGTTTATTGAATGCTTGTTACTTGTCGAGGGTTGTACACAATGAGTTTGTGAAAACTCACCCCCCTCTTTTATTTTTTTAGGTGATGCTCAGTAGGAGGTTCGATGTCTGAAGGGACTCTAGGTGGCCAGCTAGCAAGACAATTTGGATTCGTTTTATAAGTATATAAGTTACCGTTTATTAAGTAATTTTTCATTTAGTACGGATTGTAATAAGGCCTCCCCCTTTTTTTATTGTTTGGATTATTAAATTCGAGCATTGTAATTATAAGAAACAAAATATGGATTTTCTAAGCTATAGTTTCCTTTTAATACTACGTTTCCACAACTAAATTTTTAAATGATAAGTTTTCTTAAATCAAATGTTTTCAAAAGAGCTTTCACAACTAAGAAGAGAGTTTTCATAAGTTAACTAAGGTTTCATATCTTGAGGAAAGGTTTTCAATGAAACAAGATTTTCGCTAAAACACTTCAATGTGATGCGCAAGATTCGACCATATCGTCTGGGCCGGGTTTAGGGTGTTTCATTTAGTGGTATAAGGGCCCAGGTTGTAAAACTCAGGCTATGAAGTGGGCCTTATTACTTGATTTTTTTGTGTGTTTTAAAAAATATATATTTTTAATCAAATTACAATGTTTTTGGAAAATGGGAAGTCTTACTGAGCGACACACCGAGTCTCTGACATCGAAACAAGTAAGTTCTTTGGATCTTAAACTTGTTTAAATTGTTATACAGTAGATAGTTAGAGGACAACTCTGGACGATTATGTAGAATGAAACTGAAGCCCGTAGGATCTTGAAACTGTAGAGGATTTTTGAAAACAATCTTCTCTTTAAATACTTGCATAAAACATTGGGTTAATTATTGAACTAACTTAAACTTCATAAAACTTTTAATCCAGAAAATACATGAATCAACGATGAGTGCTAGAAGAGGTACGAGAGGCTGTGGCCAAGGTCGCGGAAGTGTTAGGGTTGAGTCGTTAGCGTTCGGCTATGTGTCCAATGTTGGAGTAGAAGAGGCTCCGGCCTCACCCGTGGCTGAGAATAGACAGTACGATCGAGCCACAGGGGATGATGCATTGTCGTAGGCAATGCTAACTATTTTGGAGAGTGTCGCTGGGCGCAATAATGGCACAGGAAATCAGGGGTCTATTCTGGAGCGACTTCAATCAAATAGCGCTGAGATTTTTAAGGGCGTGGCTGGTGTGGCTCCTAACGTGGCTGAATATTGGTTGGAGGCCACGGAAAGGATAATGGAAGATCTGGACTGTTCACCAAAACAAAAGCTAAAAGGGGCAGTCTCACTGCTTAGGGAAGAAGCTTACCAATGGTGGCTGACAGTGAAAGAGGGTGCTCAACCCGAGCAAGTCACTTGGGAGTTCTTCAAGGCTGCATTCCAAGGGAAGTATGTAGGAGCGAGTTATGTGGATGCTAGAAGGAAGGAGTTTTTAAACTTGACCCGGGGAAACAAATCGATGGAGGAGTATGAGGTGGAATTTTTGCGTCTTAGTAGATACGTAAGAGTTATGGTGGCAATGGACTATCAACGTTGCGTTAGGTTTGAGGATAGACTTAGAGATAGCCTCAGGGTACTGATAGCTCCACAAAGGGATCGAGTTTTCTCGAAGTTGGTGTAAAAAGAAAAAATCGTAGATGAGGTTAAGCATACTGAGCACTTAAATCGGGAAAAAGAAAGGGGTAGGAATATAAGAGATGCTGAGACTCCGGGTGTTGGACAGAGGCCTAGGGCTAGGGCCAGAGTTAATGGGCCAGTTAGAGCAAGGCCCCTTGCTGCTAATTCCGGGGTGCCACCTTATACTGATTGTGGAAGAAGCCATAGAGGTGACTGTTGGAAGAGAATGGGAGCTTGTTTCGCTTATGGGTCTATAGAGCATAGGATCAAGGATTTCCCCCGAATGCTAGGTCGGGTGCCAATAGTGGGTCAAGGTGGTGCTCAGCCACCAAGGGGTGGTCAGCTGCCGCCAAGGGGTCGTGGGCAGGCTAGGGGCGGTAACAGCAATGGATGTGGACGTGGAGCACCAGGCAAAAATGCAAGCCATGCTTAGGCGAGATAGTCAGCTTTGGTTTATGCTGCTCGTCACTGGGAAGATGGGGATGCCCCAGATGTGATAACGGGTATGTTCTTTATATACGAGTTACCTTACACAACATTGATTGATATTGGATCGATGCATTCATATGTTGCATGCAATATGACTGAATCTTTGGGTGATATGTTTGAAATTTCTGTGAATGAGTTGACTATGATCAGTCCGTTAGGGCAGTCTGTAGGAGTGAATAAGTTGTTTAGGAAGGTACCCTTAGTAGTCCAAGGGGTTACCTTTTTAGCGGATTTGATGGAGCTACCGTTTACTAAATTTGACTTAATCTTAGGTATGGATTGGCTGGTGAAGCACCGAGCCACCTTCAATTGCGCTGCAAAGCGAAGGGTGTTAAGAACGGCAGAGGATAATGAGGTAGTTATGATTGGTGAACACCGAAATTATCTAACCAATGTAATTTTGGCATTAAGGGCGGAGAAGTTGGGTCGAAAGGGATGCGAAGCCTATTTGGCTTACATTAGCAATGCGGAGGTTGAGAGCCCTACTATTAGGGAGTTGAGAACGGTTAAGGAATTTCCTGATGTCTTTCTCGAGAAGCTGCCCGGGTTGCCACCCAACAGGGAAGTAGAATTTGGAATCGAATTGTTACCTGGTACAGCTCCAGTATCCATCACTCCTTATCGGATGGCACCAAAGGGGTTGGTGGAACTTAAGGCACAGATTCAGGAATTGTTGGATCATGGATTCATCCGGCAAAGTGTGTCTTTGTGGGGAGCCTCAGTGTTATTCGTGAAGAAGAAAGATGGGACGTTGCGAATGTACATCGACTACCGACAGTTAAACAAGTTAACTGTTAAAAATAAGTACCCTCAGCAGAGAATTGATGATCTTTTTTATCAATTTAGGGGAGCTTTCATTTTTTCGAAGAGTGATTTGCGTTCGGGGTGTCACCAATTGAGGTTTAAGGATATGGATGTTCATAAAACAGCTTTCAAAACTCGTTATGAGCACTACGAGTTCTTGGTTATGCCATTCGGGCTGAAGAACACACCGGCCACTTTTATGGATCTTATGAATCAGGTCTTCTAACCCTACTTGGATCGGTTCGTGGTAGTCTTTATAGAAGACATTTTGGTGTATTCAAAAGATAAGGATGAGCATACTGCACACTTAAGGATTGTGTTGCAGACTTTGAGGGAGAAATAGCTGTATGCCAAATTCAGTAAGTGTGAAATTTGGCTAAGGGAGGTTAGTTTTCTAGGACATGTGGTGTCAGCTGAAGGGATTAAGGTGGATCCCCAGAAAATCGAGGCAGTGATAGAATGGAAAACACCCAAGTCGATGTCGAAAATTCGATGTTTTTTGGGCTTGGCAGGATACTATAGGCGATTTGTTGAGGGCTTTTCAGTAATTGCTGCACCGTTAACTATGTTGTTAAGGAAGGGGGTACCGTTTGTTTGGATGGATAGGCAACAAGAAAGCTTTGGAAAACCTAAGAAAGTTTTAACTGAGGCCTCTGTGTTGATTCAGCCAGAGCCTGGGAAGGAGTTTATGGTTTATAGTGATGCGTCATATGTGGGTTTGGGCTACGTGTTGATGCAAGAAGGAAAGGTGGTTGCGTATGCATTACAGCAGCTTAAGACTCATGAGGTGAATTACCCAACCCATGATTTAGAGCTAGCTGCAGTGGTTTTCGCACTAATGTTATGAAGGCATTACTTATACAGGGAGAAGTGAATAATTTATTTGGACCATAAGAGCTTGAAGTACCTCCTTACCCAAAAGGAGCTAAACCTTAGGCAACATAGGTGGGTGGAATTGTTGAAGGATTATGATTGTACGATTGAATACCATCCTGGCAAAGCGAATATGGTAGCCAACGCATTGAGTCATAGGGTTAAGTCAGACTTGAGGGCTATGTTGGCTCGATTAAGCTTATTGGATGATGGTAGCTTGTTAGCTGAGCTTCAAGTAAAACCGGTGTGGGTCGAGCAGATAAGGAGTAAGCAGTTAGTGGATGAGACTTTGGGTGCTCGTTTCAAACAAGTAGAGAATAGGGAGACATCGGACTTTGGGATAAACAGTGAAGGAGTGTTGTGTTTCCATGGGAGAATGTGTATACCTAAGGACAATGATCTAAGACAGTCTATTTTGCGAGAAGCGCATAGCAGCCTCTATGCTATGCATCCTGGCGGAAACAAGATGTATCGGAACTTCCGGGAGCTTTACTAGTGGCCTGGACTTAAGCACGAGGTTATGGAGTTTGTAAGTAAGTGTTTCGTCTATCAAAAGGTGAAGGCAGAACATCAGTTGCCTTCGGGACTATTTCAGCCAGTAAAGATTCCACTCTAGAAGTGAGAAAGGATCACTATGGACTTTATTAGTGGGCTACCCTTGATGCCTACTAAGAAAGACTCAATATGGGTTATAGTGGATCGGTTAACCAAGTCCACCCATTTTGTACAGGTTCACACCGATTACTCATTGCAAAAGCTGGTAAGGTTGTATGTAACAGAGATTGTAAGATTGCATGGAGTGCCAGTCTCCATAATATCTGATAGGGACCCACGTTTTACTTCGCAATTTTAGAAGAAGCTACATGAGGCATTGGGTACTATGTTGAACTTCAGTACGGTGTTCCACCCTCAAACTGATGGACAGTCAAAAAGGGTGATCGAAGTATTAAAGGATATGTTGAGGGGATATGTGATTGAGTCTCGAGGTAGCTGGGAGGACTATTTCTCGTTAGCCGAATTCACGTACAATAATAGCTATCAAGCAAGTATTGGGATGGCTCCGTATGAGGCACAGTATGGGCGAAGGTGTCGAACCCCAACATGTTGGACGGAGTTGGGCGAACGAAGAGTTTTAGGCCATGAGTTGGTAGCAGATACTGAGGATAAGGTGAAGTTGATTCAGGATTGGTTGAAGGAGGCCTCGAATAGGCAGAACTCGCATGCTGACCTTAAACGACGAGAGATAGAGTATGCAGTGGGAGACTTAGTTTTTCTTAAGGTCTCTCCGTGGAAGAAGGTATTAAGGTTTGGATGGAAGAGGAAGCTAAGTCCAAGGTTCATTGGGCCATATCGGGTTGTAAGGCGGATTTGGCCAATCGCTTACCAGCAGGAGTTACCTCCTGAACTAAGCCAGATCCACGACGTGTTTCACGTTTCCATGCTAAGACGGTATCGTTCGGATCCTTCACAAGTCGTGGCGGATGAAGAAATCGAGGTTAGGTCAGACCTAACTTTCGAGGAAGAGCCCATACAAATAATTGGTAGAGATGTCAAGGTATTAAGCAGGAAGTCCATTCCATTAGTCAAAGTCCTTTGGCGTAATCACAAGGCTGAGGAGGCTACTTGAGAACCTGAGGAAGTGATGCAACGTCAATATCCTCAACTGTTTGAATCAGGTAAAATTTTGAGGACGGAATTTCCTTTAGGGGGCGAGTTATAACGCCCTAAAAATCCCAAAATCCCGAATTGGCTTTTTTTTTTGGTTCTGATGAAAAAATGTGCTAGGTATTTTCAGTTAAGTAGATAATAGTAGGTCTTGCCTAAGGTTTAAGTTCGAACTGAGGGGAAAAGAAAATTATGTGTTAATAGTTAAATGGACGTTGTTGGCAAGTAGTTGGGCTTTTAATTAAAGATAGGGGAAAATGGCATCAAAAAGCCTTGCGGAGGAGTGGCGAAGTGACACCACTTAGGGTGTAGGGAGGTGGCTTTAGTGGCTAGCAAGGGATCAAAGGTTCGAACCTAGCTTAGTATTTTTAGGAGTTTAATTTTAGGCCTTCTAAAAGGTTGGAAGTGGCGTAAAAATAGACTCTAAGGGGAGGGTTCGGTAGAGAAATTTGAGGAAAGGATCAAGGGGTTATTAGGGAGAAAAATGAGAAGATGAGAAGTGAGGGCAAATGGAGCCGAATTGGGAACTTGGGCTTGAGGAATTCGGCTATAGGGACTATAAATAGGTGCCGAGTGGGAGGTTGACAGGCTAATGCTGAATTTCCCTTCACCTTGTTACCGAAAAACCTCATCCCTAAAAGCCGAAAACCCTCTGTTTCTCTTTTTTCTTCCATGTGCCGATTTCCATTCTTCCTCTACTTCATTGCCGACTTTTCTTTCTTTTTCCTTAGAGCTGAATAACCCTCTTTTTCCATACAAAATTGCAAAGGGCCGAACAACTCTTTGGCCGAAAACCCTTGGTGCAACTACTACTCCTTTTACTTCGGTCAAATCTAGTGTAAGTGTTTATTCTCCCGATCAATTTTGCTAAGAATTCTATTACACTGTTCTTCCCCCACTCTTTTTAATCGACTTTGGTAGGGAATTAGTATCGGATCTTGGGTTTTAGCTCTCTGCCGAATTGCTCCTTAGATGTTTTGCGGTTTTGGTAAGTATTTCTCTCTTATTGGCTAAGGTTGGCCAAATAATCTTAATTGAGATAAGGGGGTGAATTATGTTGGATACGAGTTCCCTAGAATTTAGTTTTAATAAGTAAGATCAATGCAGTACTAGGGAGTACGTGATCAAGGAAAAGATATTAGGGATTGGTGTTCAAGGTAGGGTTAAGGTGAGGTTTCAGTTTTTGGTAAAGTTATGTATTAAACATGCGATTAATCGAAGGGTGATGTCGATTGTAGGTTTGGGGCTAGGAGATCGCAACACGCTTGCTTACCAGGTGTGTACTTACACTGCACACACAAGTAGATCGGCAAAAGATGAAAACCTGAAAGTTTGGCTATGGTAGTTTTGCGAGTGTGCAAACACTTGTAAGGGGGAGACCTATAAATTGCCTGAGGCCCATTAGCAATTCCATGGACTTGGGTTGTGAACAGGCCAAATGGGTCAGAATGGACTAAATGGGCCCGATGGGTTGTTGGGCCCATAATAGGAAATATTTGATAAGTGATGCTATGTGATAGAAAATTTGTGTGTGAGCATGGATATAATGTGATTTGGGCCAGATGGACCATAAAAATGAGATTGGGCCTAACGGGCCATATGAATGTGAATTTGGCCTGATGGGCCATATGAACGTGAATTGGGTCGGATGGGCCATATAAATGAGATTGGGCTTGTGGGCCATATGCATGTATGTAGGGTTTTTGGGCCTAGTATATGATGACTACATAAAACTTAATTAAATTATTAAGCCCGTGGACAAGTCATAGGGTTAAGGTGTGGCAATGGGTATATGCATGTCTAGGATTGAATCTAGGGAGAGCTTGGTACTTAAGCGGTCTTAATGACCCACCTCCTCTTCTCTGGAGTCGTAGCTGATGCATAGTATTCGTTCATCTTAGCTCACGGGATTTGTTAACGGGCCAAGGTAAGTGAAAATCGTAATAAGGGAAATATTACCGAAATACCTCTAAGGGCGAAAATGACCAAAATACCCTTATGTGTTGAATGTAAGTTTTATGAATGTGGCATATCTACTACATACATATGATATTCTGCTTATTGCATATGGGATGGGAAATATGGAACAAAGGAAGTATATAAGGATCGCATGGTTGCTTGACAGTTATGGATCCACCGACGGCTTTTAAGCCCAATATGTGAATGAAGGTAGTTCCGCAACCGGGCTACAATGAATGTGTATCAGTTGGGTGGGTCAATATTTATATCCCTACATGATGTGTTGGGGGATGGACCCGGTGTGTAGCGGATGGATTATTGGGATGGGATCGCATTGCATTGCATTGCATGTTTGATGTATGGTGTTTATTGAATGCTTGTTACTCATCGAGGGTTGTACACACTGTGTTTGCGGAAATTCACCCCCCTCTTTTATTTTTCTCAGGTGATGCTCAGTAGGAGGTTCAATGTTTGGAGGGACTCTGGGCAGCCAACTAGCAAAACAATTTGGATTCGTTTTATAAGTATATAAGTTATCGTTTATTAAGTAATTTTTCATTTAATATGGATTGCAATAAGGCCTCCCCCTTTTGTTATTGTTTGGATTATTAAATTTGGGCGTTGTAATTATAAGAAATAGAACATGGATTTTCTAAGCTACAGTTTTCTTTTAATACTATGTTTCCGCAACTAAATTTTTAAATGATAAGTTTTCTTAAATCAAATATTTTAAACAAAGCTTTCGCAACTAAAAAGAGAGGTTTCATAAGTTAACTAAGGTTTCATATCTTGAGGAAGGGTTTTCAATGAAAATAAGGTTTTCGCTAAAACACTTCAATGTGACGTGTCAGATTCGGCCATAACGTCTAGGTCGGGTTTGGGGTCTTACATCTCTCCTCCCCGACCCTCAGATACGAGCAAACTACCACTTAATACTACTCCATGAATAGAGCCTTGTGCATTACTTTAAACCTCATTGAAATTGACTCGGTTGGATGACATTAACTATATGAAAGCATAATTCAAATCAAGCTAGGAGTTATCACACTATCACAGGTTATACAATGACATGACTTCTAGACTCATACACGGTACGTTTAGTTCGAGAACCAACTAAACCGTAGCTATGATTCCACTAATGTAATACCCCTAACTCGTATATATCGTCAAAATAGGGTTATAGAGCATTATCATATAAACGAAACCTAAAAATATTCATTTCCAAACATTACAATAAATATGGCAGAATTCATTCATACACATGTATACTGTCCCTTAATCCAGCCCTCGAGGCCTTAGAATCACTTTACAAATGATTTGGAATTAAATCTGGAACATTTGAAACAATGAGGAAAAAGTTAGAAAATTCAAAACTACAGGTGTCAGACGGTTGTGTGGCCAGGCCATATGACTTACACAACTGAGACACATGTTGTGTCTCAGGCCATGTAACTATCAAAATAGGGACACATGATCGTGTCCTAGCAATGTCTGTGCCCGTGTAACTCTCTGACTTGGGTCATACGGCCAAGTTACATACCCGTGTGCTAGGCCGTGTAACTACCTAACTTGAAACCTTTAAAACCTATAGAGGATGCACAGCCATGTCGCATGGCTGTGTGTTACACATGACTAAGACACACGCCCGTGTCTTAGGCCGTATGGACAAGAAATTAGCCAAAATCAAGCCATATCTTTCACCCATTCAAACATTTACCTACAAGAAATATGCACATATCATCAATGTACCAAAACATACCAAAACATGCATAGTAAGACCAATTCAATAGGCCATTTATCCATCATACCAATATGCCACCTCAATTACAACCAAGAAATTATACCTAAACTTATGTCTAATTGGCCACATTTCATCCAAACACATCTAGTTCAATTCCATATCAAAGCATACCATAATTGACCACAATGCAAACATACCAACACTTACCACTTTGGTCATAAAACTATGTATCAACTTTCCCATATTAACATCCAATCCATAAGGTACCAAAAGTACCACATTCAAAGCAACATTTACATGCCATAATCATCAACTAGCCATTAAACATAAATTCACCTATACATGCCATTATAACCTTGATGAAAACATCAAAATCTATCAATATAATTGCTAGATAGTGTGATAGGTGTCTAACGAGCTTCCAAACTGATCAAGCTTCCGATAATCTATAAAATATAGGAAAGAAAATTATGTAAGCACATAATGCTTAGTATGTTCGTATAACATGAACATAACTTACCATTTCAAATGCATAACCTTAAATTTAAACATGATAACAAATAGCTTGGCACAAGCCTTAGCATCATCAGTAGCAATTGTTAGTACATTAACACATAATTCACTTCAATTATCACATTGTAAGGTAAATTCACATGAACATATCACCATTGAATTCATACTTTTCATAATCATGAATATACATAAATTGATCATTGACATTTCATACCTTTTCATAGGTTCATAATATACTCAACCAGAACACTTACCCTTCCTTCCTTTTTTTGGCCCGTTGAACCACTAAGAATAATATCAGATACGCGAGAAGCTCACACAAAGTGTGCTAAACATATGATCGAAACCATTTCTTTTCCTTTCCTTTTACATCATTGCTCACTCAAGCCATAAATAGGTCAGCTCACACAAGATGTCGTATGGAATGTAGGTACATGATGCTGCTCACACAAGCTGATGAGTACTCGCAACAAATGCAGGAACTCAGCCATCGGTAGGACATTCAAGACCAGCACCCAAAACATGGTAACCCTAATAACATGTCATTTGTATCTATATATTCTTAAGGTTCAAACAGGGCTCGATAGTCATCGTATGTCATTAGACCTCCATCATTTCATGACAAGATAAATAACACAATAGCATGCATATATCAAATAATATTAAACTGTCATTTAAACATACGAACTTACCTCGATAAACAAGGCGCAAATATGTAATCGATCAATCTGAAGTTTTTGCTTTTCCCCGATCTAACTTCATACAAGGTTTATCTTGTTCTAAATAGATAAATTCAATTCATTTAAGTCCTCTATTATTCAATTCAGTCCCAAATTCATACTTTTGCAAAATTACATTTTTGCCCTTAATATTTTATCTTCCTTACAATTTAGCCATTAAGCTCGTAATTTGACATTTATGAAAATTCATCCACTTTTCATGCTAGCCAAATTACCGACTTATCCAACCCATATAACTTAACATTTCACAAATTTTTCATGGTATTTTACTACTTTTACAAATAAGTCCTCAAATGATATTTCATCAAAAATCGTTTTACAAAAGTTGTTTATTTAACAACAAGGACTCATAATCTTTCATTAAGCTTCAAATCTCATGTAAACATGATCATGGCAGAACCCTAATCTGATAACATTTTTTCAAATTAGTCCTTGGGTTAGCTAAATTAAGCTACAATGACCCCGAAAACATAAAAATCAGTAAAAACGGGACAAAAACCACTTACATGCAAGCTAAGCGAGTTGGCTGAACCTAGCAAGCTTCAATGGAGTTCTTTCCTTTGGTTTTTGGTGGAAGAAGACAACTAAATATGATATGTTTTATTTTTTTCTTAACTTACCTTAACTTATTTACTAAATTACTTATTTAACATTTATTATTAACCTTAAAATCACCTATTTAGTGTCCATAAAAGTCCATTAACAATAAAAATGGTCTAATTACCATTTAAATCCATTCAAATTTAATTTTCATAGCAATTAGACTCCTTTGACTACTATAACTCCATTTTTAAACCTTTTACGATTTAGTTATTTACACTTAATTAAGCATGCAAACGTCAAAATTTCTTAAAAAAAATTTTATACGACACTACTAACATACCGTAGACTTTAAAATAATGATAGAATAAATATTTGCTAGTCAGAATTTTGGTCCCAAAACCACTACTCAGATATCAATGAAAATGAGTCGTTACATTGGTGATGGAAATGGCTTGATTTTAGATAATTTCATGACCAAACAACTTGAGACACAGGCGTATGACTCAGCTGTGTGTGACACACAGCTAGGTGACATGGCCATGTGTCCCTTGTAGGTTTTAATTTATGCAAGTTAGGTTGTTACATGGCCTTGCACACTAGCATACAGCTTGGCTGTGTAACCCAACTTCAAAAGTTACACAAGCACAGACACAGGCTAGGACACAGCCATGTGTCCCTATTTTAATTGTTACGCAGCCTGAGACACAGGTGTCTGTCTCAACCTTGTGAGTCACACAACCGTGTAAACCCTATAGTTCAATTTTTCTAACTTTTTCTTAAATGTTCCAAGCGTTTCTGATTTAATCCTGAATCATTTCTAAAATGTTTCTAAGGCCTCAAATGCTCAATTAAGAGACGATATGCGTGTATCTGTATGATTTATATCATGTTTATGTTGAGGTTTGAGATGTATGTTTTTAGGGTAATGCCCCGTAATTCTATTTTGACAACAGATACGGGTTAGGGGTGTTACAACAAAAACTTCCAATGGTGTTAAATTTTCTTGGATAGACGTCCTCCTAGATAAGATATGCATCTGTTGCATGGTTGGGTGTAGTACACATGCAACACACTGTGATCGACGTCACATTTCTCATGCTAATATGATGAACAATATTAGCAATATCATTAAGTTTATTTTCCATGGATGATACATTTATCTGTTGTGTTCTCATTAGGTAATCTAACATAAACCCAAACAGATGATAATTCCTAGCAATAGTGATATACATTCAATCATTCATTAACTTTTTTAATATATTTTTTATTTACTTTTTTGGGGGGCATAAGTAGTCTTCTCTATTTCTAGATTGTGCTCGACTAGCTCGAACGTCCAAATATAGTCATAAAGATAACACAAAATTAGTTAATGCCAACCCCTGGCAACGACACCTAAATTTGATGGGTGTCAAATCCACCAAAATAAATTCCTATGCCTACACTGAAAATAAATTAAATTTGTAGTATAGAAAGCAGGGTCGATCCCACAAAGGCTAGACTAATTAATTTTATGATTTCTTATGACTAAGATTAGACGAATCTACAAAATTAAATAAAGGGGGATTAAATCTAATATAATGTAAATAATAGAAATTAAATAAAAATAATTAGAATGAAATTAAATCTAAATATATCAAGTAAATGAAAACCTCATGTGTGATTTTGACTCCAGCTTCAAACTAATCCTGACAATGGATTTTCTCCTCCAATTGAGAAGTTGGCTATAGGGATCGAAGAACATCCTCAAACCTCCTAATTCTTCCATAATAGTAAATTAACTATGGGAATAACCTGACAACTAACCCTTACCAATTAAATAACCTTGAAAGTAGCTTCCAAAATTTAAATCCTCAACAGTCTTATAAGCTAGAAGAACTCGACTCAAATCAATGGCCTTAACTGCACAGGACATTTAACCTGATTGTTAACTCCCTTGACAGATCCAACCACACACTCAATTGGTCACGTCCATTTGTTCTTCGATAAACCAAATATGAAAATTAAGGATCGTACCAATTCATCAATAGTATGCTATATAACACTAAATCAAGGGGTATCCTTTCTTGATTTGATGCTAAAATGACATTGTGAGACAACTGAGTCTATCTCCTAAACTAGAAAATTAACAAATACCTATGTGAAAAATATTAAGTATGTATCCAAGTCTCATGAGTCAAACACCATATTAATTATCCGCCTAAATTTAAATCAAATCTAACTAATCATACATTGAAGAAAAAAATAT
Organism: Gossypium hirsutum; assembly: GCF_007990345.1. Taxonomy (NCBI): domain Eukaryota; kingdom Viridiplantae; phylum Streptophyta; class Magnoliopsida; order Malvales; family Malvaceae; genus Gossypium; species Gossypium hirsutum. Next base: position 65,306,344 of record NC_053433.1, read on the forward strand.
AAAACAAAATAAAATAATTATTAATGAAAAATAAAAAGGGACAATGGCTTTAAGTGGTTGTCCAAAATGTATCCCCATTAGTATCTAACTTATATATATATAAACCTCAGAAGAAAAGGTGTCGTGCCCCCTTTTAATGGGTGAATTACTCAAAAATGCTTATTTTTACAAAAATTACGAGGGAATTAAGAATTTAGTTAAAATTAAGAGAGAATTGATAGAGGATTAAAAATGGATTACGAGAGATTTGAGAGTGAATTGAAAAAAAAAGATAAAACTTTTGGGGTTTAAATAGGGAGATTTCTTACCATTTTGGGGAATAGCCATTGGTGGGGTAGCCTTTGCGAGTGCCATTAGGAAAAACGAGTCTAGCTAGACACACTTTACTGATTGAGCAAGAAAGTGCACCCAGTTAGATGCGTTTTCCATGTCCCTCTCCAAAATCGACCTAATTTGGTAAATTTTGAAAAAAATCAACCTAATCCTATAATTGTTTTGTAAAAACAACATTTTTGGATAATTTACCCCTTTTTACGCATATATAAGTTTATATATAATAGTCTGCTTGTAGCACTAGTAGGAATTCTCTTCAAGATTTTGACGATTCTAGTTCTTATTTTTTCCTATTTTTTAAGGTCATTCTCTATTCGTTTTATGAAGAATTGGATAGTGGAGTGTGTTGTGTTTTGATTTTTGTAGTTGTTTTCCTAGTACTTTACAATTTGTCGTTGCGTTGTGGTGAAGGTGCTTCCGTTTGGACGGTGTTTCTTGTCGTCTTTTGGTTTTGAAGTGGTAGGAATATGTTTAGTATAGAGAACTATTTCCTTTTGCAGTGATCTTGGGCGGTGGTTTTTGTCTTTTTTTTTTCTAATTTGCATGTTTTTACATTTTCTCTTCTTTTCATCTGCATGTCTTTCACGTTCTTTTTGTTACTCATATTTTTAGTAGTTAAATCTTTCATTTTTAACGATCATTTGGAAGGTTTTGAATCATATTAACATTGCTTTACATTGCTTTTCTTCTCTTCTCTTCGTTGTTTCTCAAGTATCTCTAACCTTGCATTGTCTGTTAAATTCAAGTAGTTATTTTCAATTCTAGTTTCTTGAAATTTTTTTGTTAAACTAGTTTCGAAGTGGTGTTTTCTCTTTTGCTCTAGTGTTTTTCTTTTCGTATCTTTTTGAGAAATTATCTTTCTTTTATTATCCTTTTGTAACTCTCTTCATTTTCTTGTTCTATAAGATTGTTTTTATGCGAGCTGAAGAAATTTAGAAGAGGAAGAAGAAAAAAACAGGAGGAAGAAAAGAGTAACAGAAAGAGAAAAGAGAGAAAAAGAGATAGAGAAAATAGTACTAAATTTTCATAACCAACACTAGCACACACGAGCGTGCTAAAAGAAAGAAAATAACGGTTATTATAGCTGTCATTCTGTTACAAGGCTGAGTACGATAATACCCTGTTTCATTAACCAAGCCCTTCACCCCAAAACACAGCGTATTCATTAAAGTACCCCTCCCCAAAATGTGTCGTTTTGTGTAACATAATTAGCTAAAAAAATTAGAAAGAAATAAATAGAAATTAATGACTTTTTAACCCCATAATTATATGCCATAACAATACTCCCTCTTGCATGTAATACCCCTTACCCGTATTCAACGCCAGAGCAGGGTTCGAGGCGTTACCGGACTTACCACACAAACAATCATACACTTCTGAGTCATAAATTTGCCTTCAAATTAAAGCCATTTGCAATTAATCATAAAGTCCCTAATACAAGCCTATGATGCCCAAAACATGCATTGGAAGTGGTTCGGACTAAACCGAGAACTTTAGAATTTTTTTACCAAATTTAGAAATATTTTCTTCTAAACAGGGGTCACACACTCGTGTGAATATGGGGACATGCCCGCGTGGGCAAGCCGTGTGCTCACACACGCTCGTGTCCCGACCCCGTGTAACTCTCTGACTTGTAACCCATGAACAAATTGAGATCACTCGGCCAAGTCACACGCCCGTGTGCTATGCCATGTGGAAAATTAATTTTCATAAAATAGGTGCAAACTTCACACGGCCAGGGTACACGCCCATGTTTGAGGCCGTGTCCTCCACACGGCTGAGACGCACGCTCCTGTCTCTTCCTGTGTGCTCAATTTTGACCATTCTGTTTCTTAAAATTAAGGTGTAGAGGACACACGGCCAACACACATGCCCATGGGATAGACCGTGTGGCACACACGGCCTAGACACATGCTTGTGTATCTATCGGTGTAGACAAAATAAAGGTATTTACCAAGTCATTTGTCACCCTTATTAGCACAAACACTTATACCAATTCAATAGCATAAATCCATGGCACACTTAGGCAACCAAACATCCACAATCATGGCTAATACATATCAATGTAATACCATATCTAACATGCACATTACATTTAACAGGCTAAATTACCACTTTCACATTTCCAAAACACCACCAAGACTATTACCAATTTGTATTCACTCATCAAGATGATACAACATATGAATAACCAACCCATCCAGTTCACAACAAGGCATTAAACCACAATCAACAAGTAACAAACCCTTATAAACCACATCACTAAAAGCATTAGCACATACATGCATATAAATAGACTTACAACCATGTTAACCAAGATGAGCCAATTTACATGGCCAATTTCCACAACAAGCCTTGGACATTTACAAGCCAATTCATTTGGCTGAAATCATAATGACACATATAACAAAATAACCAAGTCCTTGTACATGCCATACTTTCAAAATACTAAGATCGTTAATACCCAAAATGAAAGTTTGATAGTGTGAGTCAAATCTCTGACGATCTCCGATCCGAGCTAGCTTGGCGACACTATAAAAACATGAAAAATAAATGGAGTAAGCTATATAGCTTAGTAAGCTTGTATGCAAGAAATAAGCAACCTTACCATGCATATAACGTTTAAATATTATAACATGATTAAATGTAAATTTACAATAGGTGTAATAGCCCGGTTTTAACTAGATTGAAACAGAGGTTTCAGAACCACAAATCTCAGGTCAAAAAATTATTTTAATATTATTTTTGGGGTTTATAGCATGTAATTATGTATGTATGAGAATTTCATGAAATAATTTTATTGTTTAAGTGGTTAGTTTGAGAAAAGGACTAAATCACATAAAATGCAAAAGTTACATTCTTTTTATAAAGGTGTCTAGTTGCTATGAATTATTAAATGAAAGGTCCTTATGTTGTTATTAAAACTTTGACATGCCTCAATTTCTAAAAGTGTTGATGATTTTGAAAGTTTCCATTGATGAAATCATGTGTTTTTATGATGTTTGATGATGAATTATGAGAGCTTAGTGCTTGATATACATGTTTTGTAAAGTGATTTTTGACAAAAATGTCAATTAGGGATTAAATTAAGAAAAATATAAATTGAAGGGTGAAATTGCAAAATAAATGAAAGTTTTAGGCTGTTAGAAGTCCCTAGGAAATTCAGTTACGCTTGTGTGTAATTAAATTTTGTGTAATTTGTGTTTTTGTGAATTAGGGACTAAATTGAATAAATGTGGAACTTTAGGGCTGTAGTGTAAAAATGTCCAAATATGTGTTTGTGGATTAAATGAATGAATTAGTGACTAAATGGGTTAATTTTTAATACATATAGATCAAGAAAGAAAGAATTTGAATTTAGATCGGGGAAAATCGAAGGTTATCGAGTAATCGATCCGATTCATCAGTTTCAAGTATGAGGTAAGTTCGTACGTGATAGACAATGTTACAATTATATTTTTAATGCTTTGATATTGTATAAATTGTATTTATGCGATTCCAAATGCGTAGGACGATAAATCGACTATGTTTGGCACTTAGTGTGCGTTTCGGGATACCTTCGGCTATATACAACACTTAGTGTGTGAATTGAAGTAATTTTGGCTTTATGTGGCACTAAGTGTGTAATACAGAGAGAGCTTCGATTTAAGGTGATGGCACTAAGTGTGCAAAATCATTATAGCTTCGGCTAAACTTGTACGCAGTAAGTGTGCGAGTTCTTAAAGCATTGAAAGATATTCGAATGATTTAACGTATTGAACAAAGAGGTGAAAATGAGATGAATAAATTCGGGAAAGTACAGGTAGATACTATACCTATGTGGTAGGTGATACTATGTGTATAAAGCTTGATGAATTTGTATATACGCGATAAACGGTCATGGATTAAAATTGAATGATAATATGAGAATTACTGAGTGTTTATTAAATTGATGATTTTTATATTATGAACTGTTGGGTATTGTTGGTATGAACTTACTAAGCTATGAAGCTTATTATGTGTGTTATTTGTCTTTGTTTTATAGATTATCGAAGCTAACTAAGACATCAGGGGTCATCGAGAACCATCGTCACACTATCGACTACTTGTTGGTATTTTTGGATGCTTGTAAATATGGTATATGGCATGTATAGGCTAGTGAATTGATGATATGTTTTGAATTATGATTTAATCATGAGATTTGGCTTGCTTTTGGCTTGTAAATGTTAGTATGTATTTGGTCATTTTAGTTGACCTAAATGATGTGTTTGATAAGTAAGTTATATGATATATATAATGCTTATGTGATGGCTTGATTATGGGATGTTAAAATGGTAAGTCTTGTGGTTTGAAATAGGTGATAAGATGATGATGATGAAATCCATTTAGAAGTTATACAAGTTTGATTGTTTTGGTATGATTGTGGTTGAGAATTGAAGTGGTGAAATGGTTGATTATCAAATGACATGAATTATATGTGATTTGGTATGTTTTGGCTGCCCATATATGTGATGAATTGATATCATTTTGATTGCTAGGTGAACATGAGAAAAAAGGTGGCAAATTGGCTTTGCAAATGGCCTATTTTTGACCACACGGGCGTGTGCCTCAGCTGTGTGTGACACATGGTCATGCTATATGGTCGTGTGTCCCTTGGGATACTCTTCAAATTAAAGTCAGTATACCCTACAGTTTTGACATGGCCTAGACACACGGGTGTGTTTACCAGCCGTGTGTAGCACACGGGCCAACATATGGGCTTGTGGTCGGCTGTGTGACCCAATTTAGTAACCCCCTTAGATTTCACATGGCTTGGCACACAGGTGTATCCTCGGTCGTGTGGTGCAAGTCTGTATATATGCCCTGTTTTCACACTTCCTGTGACGTAGGTGTGTCTGGTGACCGTGTGAGGCACGCGGCCTGTTCACATGGGCGTGTGACCCTCATATGTTTAAAAAATTTCTACATTTCTTAAAGTTTGCAAATGTATCAGTTTAGTCCCGAATCACTTCTAAATATGTTTTAAGGTCTCATAGGACCTTAGAAGGGACAATATGTTTGAGATGAATGGATTTTGATATTGAATGTATAAATGTATGTGAATGATGTGTATTATCCAGTAATGCCTCGTAATCCTATTCCAGCAACGGATACGAGTTAGGGGTGTTATATTTAATTGGTATCAAAGCTACAGTTTAGTCGATTCTAGGACTAACATAGCGTGTGAGAGTCTAGCTGTACATGCCATATATATAAATTGCGATTGTGTGCTGATTCCTGACAGTTAAAATGTGTTTTTTATAGTAAATGGATCCCGATCGAGTTATAACTGACAATGTGGAAAGTAATGCGCCTACTCTCGCTCAAGGGGTAGCAACGACCAATTCTAGGCCTATGTCAAGTAGCTAAGGGGGAGAGGCTAAGCAAGCCTTCTTCCAAATGATGCGTGAGTGGTTCACGGAATTCGTATGAACGAATACGGCTACTCAACAACCTCCATCCCCACTTGTTCCTCAAGAAGTCCCAGTTGTGCCGCAAGTGTTAGATCCAATTCGATTGAGTAAGCCGCCAGTAGATAAGATACGTAAACACGGGGCCGAAGAGTTTTGGGCTACAATTGATAAAGATGTTGAGAGGGCTGAGTTTTGGCTCGAGAATATAATCAGAGTGTTTGATGAATTATCCTGTACTCCTAATGAATGTTTCAAATGTGTGCTATTCCTGTTAAGAGACAATGCGTATCGTTGGTAAAAATGTTGATATAAGTAGTTCTAAAAGAACATGTCACATGGGAATTCTTTCAATCCGAGTTCTGAAAGAAGTATATAAGCCAATGATTTCTTGATCAGAAACATAAAGAGTTTCTAGAGTTGAAACAAGGTCGAATGACAGTCACAGAATATGAAAGAGAATTCGTACGTTTAAGAAAATATGATCGAGAGTATGTATCTCCTAAAGAGATTATGTGTAAAAGATTTGTTCACAGACTGAATGAAGATATAAAACTTCTGGTTGGGATTTTGGAAATCAAAGAATTTGTTGTGCTAATTGAGAGGGCTTGTAAAGTTGAGAATCTCAGCAAAGAAAAGAAAAAGGCTGATTTAGAAGCAAGAGATTCGAGGAAGAGATCGATGAGTAAATCTTATCATTCCTCGTCGAAGAAATCTAGAGACTATTTTAACCGATCAACAGCTTCAGTGGGATATCAGAATAGAGATCGTGGAAAGTAATACAACAACCCTCAAACTTAAGCCACATCAGTATGGAGTGTTGGCAACGTAAAAGATGTTAATCCTGAGTGTCAACAGTGTGAAACACAGCATTTTAGAGATTACTAGGTGAAGAAAAATAATAGAACTTGTTACAGATGTTGTTCACGAGATCATTTTATCAAAGATTGCCCAGAGTTAGCTGAAAAAGATAATGCTCAGAGTACGAGGCCAAATAACACGGCAGTTAGAGGTAGACCACCCAAAAACACAGGAAATATGAGTGGTGGTAGAGGTGTGACGTGAGACACTGCTGTGAGATCTGGTGCTAAAGCACCTACACAAGCCTACGCTATTCGCACTCGTGAAGAAGCGTCATCTCCAGATGTCATTACCAGTACTTTTACTCACTATGATACTAAAGTTATTACATTAATAGATCTAGGATCAACTTATTCGTATATATGTGTGAATTTAGTATCCAGTAAGGCTTCCTGTAGAGTCTACTGAATTTCTAATTAGAGTATTGAACCCCTTAGGCAAGTTTGTGTTGGTTGATAAAGTGTACAAGAACTGTTTGTTGATGATTCGAGATAATTGCTTTCTGGCTAATTTGATGTTGTTACCATTTGACGAATTTGATATAATTTGGGTATAGAATGGTTAACGTTACATGATGCTGTTGTGAATTGCAAATGAAAGACAATTGATCTGAGATGTCAAAATAATGAGATTATCTGAATTGAGTCAGATGATTTAAATGGCTTGCCAGCGGTGATTTCATCGATGTTAGCTCAGAAATATGTGAGAAAGGGCTGTGAAGCTTATTTTTCTTATGTGGTTGATACAAAAGTAGTTGAAAAGAAGATTGAATCAGTGTCAGTTGTGTGTGAGTATCCAGGTGAGTTTTCTAATGAGTTATCGGGTTACTCATCAGGTTTACCACCGATACGAGAGGTTGAATTTGGTATTGAGTTAATGCTGGGTACAACACCGATATTGATAGCTCCATATAGAATGGCTCCGACAGAGTTAAAAGAATTGAAATCTCAGTTGCAAGAGTTGACTGCCAGAGGGTTTGCAAGACCGAGTTTCTCGCCTTAGGGTGCTCTTGTATTGTTTGTGAAAAAAAGGGCAGTACTATGAGAATGTGTATAGATTATAGACAATTTAACAAAGTAACAATCAAGAACAAATATCCTCTGCCGTGAATAGATGATTTATTTGATCAACTGAAAGGGGCTACAGGTTATTACCAATTGCGAGTTAAAGTCTCTGATGTACCAAAGACTGCATTTAGAGCGAGGTATAATCACTATGAATTTTTAGTTATGCCTTTTGGACTAACGAATGCACCTGTTGTTTTAATGGATTTAATGAACCGAATTTTCAGACCATACTTAGATGGATTTGTTGTTGCATTTATTTACAATATTTTGATTTATTCACGTGATGAAACTAAGCATGCCGAGCATCTAAGAATTGTATTGCAAACTCTGCGTGATATGCAATTATATGCAAAATTTAGTAAATGTGAATTCTGGTTGCACGAGGATGGTTTTCTGGGGCATATTGTGTCAGCATCAGGTATTTGAGTTGATCCGAGCAAAAATTTTGCAATAATGGATTGGAAGTCTCCGAGAGTTCGCAGTTTTCTAGGACTAGCTGGTTATTATCGACGATTTGTGAAAGGGTTTTCAATGATTGGGACTCCGTTAACAAGATTGCTTCAGAAAGATGTAAAGTTTGAATGGTCTACGAGATGCTAGAAAATTTTCAATCAGTTGAAAGCTCTTTTGACTGAAGCTCCAGTGTTAGTACAACCAGAATCGGGTAAAGAATTTGTGATCTTTAGTGATGCATCGTTGAATGGACTGGGCTGCATTTTGATGTAAGAAGGCAAAGTCATAACTTATGACTCGAAATAGTTGAAGCCACATGAAAAAAATTACTCGACTCACGATTTAGAGTTAGCAACCATTGTGTTTGCGTTGAAGATTTGGCATCATTATCTGTTGGGTGGGAAATGTCATGTTTATTCAGATCCCAAGAGTTTAAAATATTTGATGACTCGGAAAAATTTGAATTTGCAACAGCAGAGATGGCTAGAATTGCTAAAAGATTATGAATTAGTGTTTGACTACCATCTGGGAAAAGAAAATGTTGTTGTTGATGCTTTAAGCCGAAAATCTTTATTTGCTCTACGTACGATGAATACTCAGTTGACTCTATCTGACGATGGCTCAATTGTAGCTAAGTTGAAAGTGAGACCGATGCTTTTACAACAGATTTGTGAAGCTCAAAAAGTTGATAATTAAATGCTAGAAAAATGAGTTCAATGTGATTTGAACCCTAACTTAGAGTTTCAAGTTGATTCTAATGATTGTTTAAGATTCAAAGGTCGAATATGTGTTCTGAGAAATTCAGAGTTGATTCAGATGATTTCAAATGAAGCACATAGTAGTCGTTTATCTGTTCATCTGGGAAGTACAAAAATGTATAACGATTTGAAACAGATTTATTGGTGGCATGGCATGAAATGCGATGTCTTAGAGTTTGTTTCTAAATGTTTGATTTTCAACAAGTCAAAGCTGAGCATCAAGTACCGTCTGGATTACAACGACCGATTATGATTTTTAAGTGGAAATGAGATAGAGTGTCTATGGATTTTGTTTCGGGTTTACCTCTATCTCCGAGTAAGAAAGATGCAATCTGGGTTGTTGTTGACAGGTTGACAAAATCGACACATTTCATTCCGGTGCAAACAGATCATTCTCTTGAAAAGTTAACTGAGTTTTATATCTCTGAGATTGTGATATTACACGGAGTCCCTGTTTCTATTGTTTCGGATAGAGATCCAAGGTTTAGATCGAGGTTTTGGAAGAAATTGCAAGACGCACTGGGTACAAAGTTACATTTCAATATCGCGTTTCACCCGTAGTCAGATGGTGAATCCAAGCGAGTTATACAAATACTTGAGGATATGTTGAGATGTTATATTCTTGAGTTCAAAGGTACGTGGGAAAAGTGTTTATCGTTGATTGAATTTGCGTATAATAATAGTTTCCAATCGTGTATTAAAATGGCACCGTACGAAGCTCTATATGGTCGTAAGTGTAGAACACAGTTGTACTAGACTGAGCTAAGCGAGAATAAAATTCACAGGGTTCATCTAATTAGAGAAACAGAAGAGAAAGTAAAAGTGAACCGTGATAGTTTGAAAGCAGCGTCAAATCGTCAGAAATCCTATGTAGACTTGAAACAAAAAGATATTGAGTTTCAGACCAGAGATAGAGTGTTTTTGAAAGTTTCACCGTGGAAGAAAATACTTTGATTCGGTTGTAAAAGCAAATTGAATCCGAGATTCATCGGGCCGTATGAGATTATTGAGCTAGTTGAACCAGTTGCTTATCAGCTAGCATTTCCGTCTGAGTTAGAAAAGATTCATAACATGTTTCCTGTATCAATGCTACGAAGGTACAAACCTGACCCTTCACATGTCATTTCCCCAACTAAAGTTGAGATTCAGTCAGATTTATCACATGGTGAAGAACCAATCCAAATTCTACCTCATGAGATCGAAGAGTTGAGAAATAAGGAAATTGCATTAGTGGAAGTATTATGGCGTCGACAAGAGGTTGACAAAGCTACGTGGGAACCTAAGGATGCTATGATAAAGCAATATCCAAACCTATTTGCTGTAAAATTTTCGGGGATAAAAATCCCTAAGGGGGAGAGTTGTAATAGCCCGATTTTAGCTAAATCGGGACAGTGGTTTTAGAACCACAAATTTAAGGTTTGAAAATTATTTTAATATTATTTTTGATGTTTACAACATAGGATTATGTATGTGTGAAAGTTTCGTAAAATAATTTTATTGTTTAAGTGGTTAATTTGAGAAAATGACTAAATTGCGTTAAATGCAAAAGTTGCATTCTTTTTGATAAAGGTGTCTAATTGCCATGATTTATTAAATGAAAGCTCCTTATGTTGTTACTAAACCATTGATAGTGAGAATAGACATAAATGGCCTTAATATCATGGAATTTGATGGCTTTTAATTAAGGTTATAATAGTACTTGTAAAATTATTATGTGTTAATTAACACAAAATCAGTTTTAAGCTTATTTCTCATTTTCTTGGCCGAATAGGAAGAGAAGAACAAGTCATTTTTAGGTTTTTAAATTTCGGCTACTTCATTGCTCAATTGTAAGTCCATTTTTACTTATTTTTTGATGATTTCTATGTTTTTGTGATCGTTGCTTTGAGTACTAGCTAGCCCATGCCTCAATTTCTAAAAGTGTTGATGATTTTAAAAGTTTCCATTGATGACCTCATGTGTTTTCTAATGTTTGATGATGAATTATGAGATTTTAGTACTTGATATACATGTTTTGTAAAATGATTTTTGACAAAAATGTCAATTAGGGATTAAATTGAGAAAAGTGTAAATTGGAGGGTGAAATTGTGAAAAAAAATGAAAGTTTTTGGCTGTTAGGAGTCCCTAGGAAATTCGATTAGGCTTGGGTGTAATTAAATTTTGTGTAATTTGTGTTTTTGTGAATTAGGGATTAAATTGAATAAATGTAGAACTTTAGAGGCTAAAGTGAAAAAGATGCCCAAATATGTGTTTGTGGATTAAATTGAATGAATTGGTGATTAAATGGGTTAATTTTTAATACATATAGATCAAGAAAGAAAGAATTCGGATCAGTTTTGAGTACGAGATAAGTTCGTACATGATAGACATTGTTACAATTATACTTTTAATGCTTTGATAGTGTATAAACTGTATTTATGCGATTACAAATGTGTATGACAACAAATTGACTATGTTTGGCACTTAGTGTGCGTTTTTGAGATAGCTTCAGCTATATGCACCACTTAGCGTACGAGTTGAAGTAGTTTTGGTTTTGTGTGGCACTAAGTGTGCAATACCGAGAGAGCTTCAGTTTAAGGTGATGGCACTAAGTGTGCGAAATCGTTATAGCTTCGGCTAAACATGTATGCAGTAAGGGTGCGAGTTCATAAAGCATTGAAAGATATCCGAATGGTTTAATGTATTGAACAAAGAGGTGAGAATGAGATAAATAAATTCGAGAAAGTGCAAGTACGTACTATACCTATGTGGTAGTTGATACTATGTGTATGAAGCTTGATGAGTTTGTATATACAAGACAAGCGGTCATGAATTATAATTGAATGATAATATGTGAATTACTAAGTGTTTATTAAATTGATGATTTGTATATTATGAACTGTTGAGTATTGTTGGTATGAACTTACTAAGCTATGAAGCTTACTATGTGTGTTATTTGTCATTGTTTTATAGATTATCGAAGCTAGCTCGGACATCGGGAACCATCATCACACTATCGACTACTTGTTGGTATTTTTGAATGCTTGTAAATATGGTATATGGCATGTATAGGCTAGTGAATTGATGATATGTTTTGAATTATGATTTAAGCCATGACATTTGGCTTATTTTTGGCTTGTAAATGTTAGTATGTATTTGGTCATTTTAGTTGACCTAAATGATGTGTTTGATAAGTAAGTTATATGATATATATAATGCTTATGTGATGGCTTGATTATGGGATGTTAAAATGGTAAGTCTTGTGGTTTAAAATAGGTGATAAGATGATGATTAAATGCATTTAGAAGTTATACATGTTTGATTGTTTTGGCATGATTGTGGTTGAGAATTTAAGTAGTGAAATGGTTGATTATGAAATAACATGAATTATATGTGATTTGGTATGTTTTGGCTACCCATATATGTGATGAATTGATATTATTTTGATGGCTAGGTGAACATGAGAAAAAAGTGGCAATTTGGCTTTGCAAATGGCTTATTTTTGTCCACTCGAGTAGAGACACAGGCATGTGTCTCAACTGTGTGCGACACATGATCATGCTACACGGTTGTGTGTCCCCTAGGGCACCCTTTGAATTAAAGTCAATATACCGTACAATTTTGGCACGGCCTAGACACACAGGCATGTCTACTAGCTGTGGTAGCACACGGGCCGACACATGGGCGTGTGGTCGGCCGTGTGACCCAAGTCAGTAACCCCCTTCGATTTCACACGGCCTGGCACATGGGTGTGTCCTCGACCATGTGGTGCGATTTAGTATATATGCCCTGTTTTCATACGGGCTATGGCATAGGCATTTCTGGTTCACACGGGCATGTGACTCTTATATGTTTAAAAATTTTCTAAGTTTTTTAAAGTTTGCAAATGTTATCGGTTTAGTCCCGAACCACTTCTAAGCATGTTTTAAGGTCTCATAGGTCCTTAGAAGGGACAATATGTTTGAGATGAATGGATTTTGATATTGTATGTATAAATGTATGTGAATGATGTGTATTATCCGGTAATGCCTCGTAATCCAATTTCAGCGACAGATACGAGTTAGGGGTGTTACAACAGTCGCATGATCATAATTCATTCCATCACCAAACTTACCTCATTTTCATCATTTTAAGCATTTAATAAACTTGAGCTTTACGTGCATACCTGAACCATCTCGAAATGAACTTACATATATTCTCATCTTTGACATACCCATAAACCACTCGGAATAAAAATGTCAAATACTCGGGAAATTTGCACTCTTAGTGCTATATATATAGCCAAAGCTACCCAAGTCTCATATCACATAGTTGCTCGCTCTCAAGCTATGAACGGGCCTACTCACACAAGCTGTCTTTCAAGACATAGCTACGCGGTGCTACTCACACAAGCTGTCAAGTATCCGCAACATATATCGGTATACTCAGCCATTGGTAGGACGTACAGGACCAACTATAAACCCTAATTTATACATATTTTAACCCCATGTTTAACGCATTTTATGGATGATTTCTTATTAGAATTGGTGAATTCGATGCTCCTAATGCTTTAGTTTCATGTTTTATACTTAGGAGAGCATAGAAAAGCGAAAGGAATGAGAAACGGGCCAAAAATGAAAAAAATGGGCTAAAGTACGAAATCAACATGGCCTGGACCTCCTCACACGGGAAGACCACATGGCCGTGTCAATTTGGCAGGCTCAAGCATGGCCTGAAGTAATCGCGCACAGGCGTGTCACACGGGCGTGTCCCTGCCGAGCCCAAGTTAAGTCCAATTCGGAAAAGGCTAATTTTAAGGGTTCTTAAGCATTCCAAAGCCTATAAATACACACTAGAGGAGGAAGAAAAGGAGACACAGAATAGAGATTAAGGAATTACTCCAAGGAAGCCGATTGATCCATCTCAGAAGCCGGATTCACCATCAAGACTGAAGATCTCTCCTCAATTTCCCCTTCAGGAGTTTTGAGTTTTCTTTATGTTTTGTATTCTTTATTATTCTGAGATGTTTTCTTATTTAGTTATGAAAAAAAAACCCCTAAATACCTAAGGGGAATGAAACCTAAGATGAATCTTGTTATTATTTTCTGAATTGTATGATAAATATTTAACTTGTTCTTAATTATGTGTTCTTAATTCTTGTTTTTGATGTCCCAGGATACTGATTCAAGATAAGCTCTTATTCAGAGGAGGAATAGACCCAATCTAAGAGTACATTTGTCATAATTAAGTGGAGTTGTTTGCACGCCTAGACGTAGGGTGACAAGATTTTGCCGGATTAGGGTGAAACCTATTAAGGGGATCCATAGATCGTGTTAATGCAACCCTAGAATGTTAATTAAGAAAGGTCTCAATTATTCAATCTAGGGATTAGATGTTATTAGTCTTGAATAGGGATAATAACATAACTTAGGGATCTCTACGGAACAAGTTAAATGAATAAATCGTCCGATTCGGAGTCAGAATAACAAGTACAGTCTAGATGGATTTTTCCTTAGGTATTGTCTTAATTCAATCGACTTTCCCAAAAGCAATTCCCCAATTCCATTCTCTGTGAATTCTTAGTTTAGATAATTAGTTAGTTAAAACAAAATCTCTTTATTCTTAGGCTAGATAATAAAAAGGTAGTCATTACAATTACTTTTAGTTCCTTTGGGTTTGACAATCTGATCTTGCTAAAACTATACTACTGTTCGATAGGTACACTTGCCTACATCGCGATAATAGTTAGTTTCAAGAACGATTAATTGTAAATTTTCTAAAACCTATCACGAATTGCCGGGGAACTAAGATATTAGGAACGCTCAATTTTTATTATTTTAGCCATTTATTTTTCTTGCAATTTAATTTAATTTAATTTAATTATTATTATTATTTATTAATTTACTTTTTTCTTTCTCTTGGCAGGTTTTTATAGTTTATGACTAGAAGAAACCCGTCAGGACCACTACTTTTTAACGAAGAAATCAATCGCACAGTTCGCAGAAACCAAAGAGAAATAAGGCAAAGCTTAAGATGCACAGAGAACGAGAAAGAGGACGATAATCAACCCCCAACCGAAGAGATGGCTGAAAAATAAGATAATCAGCTACCTCTTGCAATTGCGGTTAATCCAAATCCTGCTCCACGCACTATGTGTGATTATGCTAAACCTTCTTTAAGAGGAACTGAATCGAGCATAGTTAGACCTGTTGTAGCTGCAAATACTTTTGAACTAAAACCTAACACTATTCAAATGATACAGCAATTTGTTCAGTTTGATGGTTTGTAAGATGAGGATCCCAACGCTCACTTAGCAAACATCTTGGAACTATGTGATACATTTAAAATTAATGGTGTTTCTGATGATGCCATTCGTCTTTGGTTATTCCCTTTTTCATTGAGAAACAAAGCTAAACAGTGGTTGAACTCATTACCATGAGGGTCAATCACTACTTGGGAACAAATGACCGAAAAATTTCTATTAAAATATATTCTGTCAGCTAAAACGGCTAAATTACACAATGATATCTCTCTGTTTGTGCAGATAGACTTAGAAACTTTTTACGATACATGGGAGAGATACAAAGACTTATTGAGAAGGTACCCTCACCATGGGTTACCGCTTTGGCTACAAGTTCAAACGTTCCATAATGGCCTGAATCCTTCGACTCGACAAATGGTTGACGCAGCTGCTGGCGGAACCATCAATAATAAAACTCCTGAAGATGCCTATGAGTTTATAGAGGAGATGTCACTGAATAACTATCAGTGGCAAGTCATGAGGACTAAACCAACTAAAACAGTAGGAGTTTATAATGTCGGTTCGGTTACTATGCTGTCAAATTAGGTAGAACTTCTAAATAAAAAGATTGATGGTTTACTTGGTTCTACTCAGGTACATCCAGTAATGAGGTGCGAGACGAATGGAGGAGGAGCATGCACAGAGTATCAACCCTTCAACCCTAGCAACGAGGAGGAACAAGTCCAATATATAGGAAACAATAACTCTTGATCCCAAAATAACCCATATAGTAACACTTACAGTGCAGGTTGGAGGAACCACCCCAATTTCTCATGGGGCGGTCAAGGAAATCAAAGACCACAACATCCACCGGGTTTTCAACAACCACCCTATCAACAAGAAAAGAAGCCGAACCTTGAAGAGATGCTCTCAAAGTTTATACCGGTGTCAGAAACCCATTTTTAGAACACCGAGATAGCACTCAAAAATCAACAAGCGTCAATATAAGGGCTCGAAACTCAGATAGGCCGGCCAGCTTTCCAAACTAATCTTCGAACGACCACAAGGTAGCTTGCCAAGTAATACTGAACCCAACCCAAGGGAATAGCTCAATGCAATTAATATTCAAGATGACGAAGGAGTCGTTGAGCCTGAACCAGAACCGAGGCAAGAAACTGTGGTAAGCAAAGGTCAAGGTGACGTAAGTCATAAAAAAACAAATCAGTGAATGTCGAATATAAACCTCATGTGCCATACCCCAGCACGACAAGGAAAGACCGCTCAGATGAACAATTTGGTAAATTCCTTAAACTCTTAAAAAAATTACACATTATCTTACTGTTTATTGAAGCTCTATCGCAGATGCCAAATGCAATGAAATTTTTAAAGAACCTTTTAGCAAATAAATAGAAGTTGGACGAGGCGTCGCATGTGGAGCTAAACACAGTGTGCTCAGCTATTCTGCAAAATAAGCTACAGAACAAATTAAAAAATCCAGGGTGTTTTACGATTCCTTGCTTAATTGGTAGTTTAGATGTTAATAATGCATTAGCTGATTTAGGGGCAAGTATCAACTTCATGCCTTACAAAATGTTTAAGCAACTAGGTCTCGGGAAACCCAAACAAACTAGGATGAGCATTCAATTAGCAGATAAAACTATAAGATTCCCTAGGGGTATTATTGAAGATGTGCTAGTTAAAATCGATAAATTTATATTTCCCGTTGACTTCATTGTTCTAGACATAGAGGAGGATAGCAACACTCCTTTAATTCTAGGAAGGCCCTTTTTAGCAACTACTAAAACAATTATTGATGTTGGCACTGGTGAACTCACACTCCGTGTGGGAGACGAAACAATCAGCCTTCAAGCTCGCAATTCCAACAACACATTGGAAATTGAAGGTGATTGTCTAAACCATTCTACTAAAACTGACAATATAGTGCAACCTTCTTTGCAGGAAATGAGTCTGAAGGTAGTGCATGAGCCATTCTCAAGCAATAGTAGAGGACGTATTCAAGAAGATCAAAGGCTACAAATCAAAGAGCTAGATGAACGGCGGACGCATAAACCGAGAACACCCAACAAACCGAATCTACGACAGAACGAGCTTAATACCTTTCCAAACCAACTTAAGGTTGAAGATAGAATCTTATTAGATGCCGCAGATCCCCACGTTGTCGCTACCACACCGAATGAAGAAATCCCTCTTACGGTACTCAGCATTTTCCAATTTGGTACGATCGAGGTGAGTCATCCCAAGTTCGGCACTTTTAAGGTAAACAACACTCGTTTAAAACCTTATTTTACTGAGATTGATAGTAGGAATGAGGACTATAAACTTCTCAACCCACCATGATCATTCAACGTAGAGGTAAATCAAGCTTAGACTATAAATAAGCACTTCTCGGGAGGCAACTCGAGCACTAACTGTATTAACTTCTTTAAAATTTAGTCTTCAACACCTAACTTACTAACAAAGCTCTTGAATACAGGCTTTCCATAGAGACACGGCCAAGCACACGGGCGTGCTTAGGGTCGTGTGAAAATAAGGCAAAGATTTCCCCAAACACGGGCTACGATAAAACGACACAGTCATGCAACATGGTCGTGGTCGAGCCTACCAAAACAACACGGGCGTGCGACACGCCCATGTGGAAGAACCATGGGTGAACCTGTTAAATCAGCACGGGTGTGCGACACGCCCGTGTCTATCACCCGCAGTCGAACCTATTAGATTGACACAGGCGTGGGTCTTCATACACGGGCGTGGGAGAAGCGAACAATGCCAAACACAGCTGTGTGACACGCCCGTGTGCACCCACACGCTTAAGGAACACGGGCATGGACTAAATGTCAGACGCGCCCAAATTCAAAATTCACGAATCACACGGGCCGAAATTGGGGAACACAGGCGTGTTACCTAGCCGTGTGCCCCAAAATCTATAAATACGCTGCACTATTCATTGTCTTCCCCACTCAAAAAAAACCTAACCCTAGCCGCTGCAATTCCCCACGGCCACCCTGTCACGCCCATGCGCCGCCCCCAACTCTATTTTTTACTGTCAATCCTCCCTTCCTAGCATTTGTTTACTTCTTTCTTGTCTATTTTAATTATTTCTAAGGATTTTTATCATAATAATATGCAAGTTTTTATGTTATTTTCATACTTTTAAATGTCATAATCTAGAATAATTTTCATTTTTTTTCATGTTCAAGTTTTTTTTTTCATTACAAGATTTCTTTACTCCATTTGATTAGTTAAAAGTAAAATATTCATGGTTAGGATAGGTGGAATACTTATGCCTTTTTCAAATATTCTAACTCAATCCTCATACTTTTCAAATGCTTCTTATTGTTTGCCAATTTATTATTATTCATGCTATTATCATGCAATGCCACAAAAGTATGCTATAAAATGGATTAGTTTGATTAGAATTGTTAAGTGATGATAGTTGTGGCTGAGGTATTAGTCATAATCTATGACTTTTTGAATTTAAATACATTTTTCCTTGTCCACTTATCAAAACAAAGTAATGGTTTTGATTGCAGGTTCAGAATGTCGTCTTCACATGGAAAAAAAGTCATTGTCCCTGCTTCAAAGAAAAGGAAGGGAGCGTCATCTTCCTCGGGTCCTACCACGGAAGTTCGTCACCCTTTCTTAAAGTTCCCCATCGAGCCCCAAGAAGAAATATTCCAAATACTCCGGGCCCGACATGTAACTGCGGGCCGCTGCATCGACTGGGTCGTGGTAGAACAAGTTCAGTTGGCTGAAGCAATTCGGGCTCTCCTAACCACTAACCCTTAGGAGCTGTTCTTTGGGATCATTAAGCCAACATACCTCGAGATCACGATGGAACTATGCTCAATGTTCCATCTTCAGACTGTAATGACGAACTACGATGATCCCGGCACGGTCCAGTTTCGCCTAGGCGGGTTAGTCTGCCAGCTCAGCGCCTCAAAATTTGGTACAGCGCTGGGTTTATATACGGAAGAATTCAAGGAGGAGAATGACTTACATGCTCTCAATCGCCATGTCCATCGTTCTCCTTCACGGTGATGGGACTCACTAGTACTAGGTGGGGCCACCTACAATCCTAGCCGCTCCAAGTCATCGGCTCTCCCTCCATATCTGAGGTACCTACATGCCATTTTGGCTCACACGATTATAGGATGGCGAGAGAGCACTGGCATCGTCAACACTCACGACGCCTACTTTTTATGGTGCATATCGCACGGGCATGTCATTGACCTTGCCTATTTCATCACCCTTGCGATTCTGCACCAAATGGAGTGGCATAGGAAGGGGGTCATCTCCATTGGCCCCTATGTTACTCAGTTGGCTCGAGACTTTGGTCTCCTCAGCACTGCAGCCCAAGAATCATTCTTAACCGTCATTGGCCAGATGTCTCCACAAGGCATCTCGAGCATGCTTAGCATGAGGATGATCGAAAAGCGCTGAGGAACCTACCCTCCTCAATATCGTCTCGCTCAATCTACCGAGGAGAAGGCCTACGAGGACATTCCTGATGATGTCCCTCCATAGCACGAGGACCCACTGACTCGGCCACCACCACCCTCTCATCCAGTTCATGCAGCGGCTTCATATGCTAACATCTCTGAGTGCCTCACTCGATTCGATCAGTAGTGTTTTCAACGATTTGACAACATTGATGTTACTCTATAACAGATTTGTCAGCACCTCCACATCTCATCGCCAGTCCCACCTCGCGAACCATCCAACGATGAAGATGTTTAAAGACATTTATTTATTATTTTATGTTTTTAATTTTTATTAAAACTACTTTTTTAATTAGATTTTAGAATTTTATTTTTAATTATCAATTTTGGTTATTTCTTTATGAGTAACTATTCTTCCTAATATCCCATAAAAAGTTCCTCATTTTATCACAGTTATATAGAGCTCTTAAGCTCATCATCGCATAGGAACTAAAAACTCCACCGGGAAAGGTTCTCCACGACTGCCATGTCTTGATCGTCCACGACCATAGCTACCACTAGATATAATATTCTTTTGGCGTAGGACTTATGGACTAATGAACCTCTACCACTGCTGGAGTATCCTCCTCCACTTTCGCACCAATTACTCTCCAAAACTCCAGTTCGAGGAATTCATCATACAGGAAGTTTCACTTCTCTCCCTATCTTATGTTTATATTCTAATATCTATATTTGTACATTGAGGGCAATGTACATCTTAAGTGTGGGGGGCTATTTATTTCATTATCAAAAAAATCCCTGAATGACTGCCTTGTTCTCTTGGAAAGCTCTCATATCGTATTTAGGATAATTTTGATTGATTTATGACGTTGATTGATATGTCTTGAATTAAAAAATAGGCATTTATGCATTGATTGTTTAAACCTAAAAACATTAGAGAATCAAGCATGATAAGTTGATTTTTAAGAATTTAAAATCCTAGGTTGTTTCCTCAAAGTTTAGGTATTACTTTGAGTTGGAATTCACAAGTTTTAAACATCAAAAAACCATAATTTTTGTGAGATTCTTGAGCCTTTTAAGCATCTATTAATTTTTTCATGCTCACTTTTATTATTGCTTTGAGTGCGTCAGTATTGAACTATTATTCTAGAACTTGCTTGATTATGCATGTCGAGACCACACCATTTGATTTGATATGTCAAAATGATTAAGGCACTTAGGATTAACCCACTCATGCCATGAAAAGCCTACCTCCACGATTAACCCCTAGTAAACCCCCTTGAGCCTAACAACCCATTTCTTGTATTACCCTTAATATTAACCCTTAACCCATTATTGTTGAAATCCCATAAATTAATTTGATCCCCATTTTTTTTCGAGACTGGAATTGAAATAGTTGGTTAGCTAAGTTTTATTCTACTTTGTATTTAACTTGTTCTTAAAAAATGTATACATCTTAATAGTAATAATCTTATGAGCTAAAGAAGTCAAATTCCATATTCTGAGAAAAGCTCTGTTGTACACAATTGATGACTAGCTATTTTTCTAGTTAGGTAATTTTTCAAATCAATCTCGATTCTAACCCTTTCTTTCAACTTGTGACCATACCCCCTAACCAAGCCTCATTACCACCCTCTAAGGACCTTTGGATTGATGTATCATCTTAAATTATAGTGGTGGAGATTTGATTTTCATGCAAGCCTATGGTAATGACTTTTCATTATTGACTATTAAGTGCTTCATTTATTGTCCTTAAACACCTCGAGTGATTTAAGTGAATCTTTAGTAAGGATGTGAAACTCTGTGATATTCTAAATCAAATGTAATTACTTAGATGAAGGGAGACACCTATGTTTGCATGATTAAATACTCAACTTGGAATGTTTGAAACTTTTATGTTCTTTTAGTTGAATTCTCAATGTATGATTACCTATGGATTATTTTGAGATATTATCGATAGAAATTATAAGTTGAGAAGAATTTATTTTGATTATGAGTTGAGAATTTTGCTTGAGGACAAGCAAATGCTTAAGTGAGGGGTATTTGATAAACCGTAATTTATACATATTTTTACCCCATGTTTAACACATTTTATGGATGATTGCCTATTAGAATTGGTGAATTCAATGATCCTAATGCTTTAGTCTCATGTTTTATATATAGGAGAGCATAGAAGAGCGAAAAGAATGAGAAACGGGCCAAAAATGGAGAAAATGGGCCAAAGTACGAAATCAACACGGCCTGGACCTCCTCACATGGGAAGACCACACGGCCGGAAGTAATCACACACGGGCATGTCACACGGGCGTGTCCCTGTCGAGCCCAAGTTGAGTCTAATTCTGAAATGGCTAATTTTGAGGGCTCTTAAGCATTCCAAAGCCTATAAATACATCCTAGAGGAGGAAGAAAAGGAGACACAGAATAGGAGTAAGGAATTACTCCAAGGAAGCTGATTAATCCATCTCAGAAGCCGGATTCACCATCAAGACTGAAGATCTCTCCTCAGTTTCCCCTTCAAGAGTTTTGGGTTTTCTTTATGTTTTGCATTCTTTATTATTCTGAGATGTTTTCTTTTTTAGTTATGAAATAAAACCCCTAAATACCTAAGGGGAATGAAACCTAAGATGAATCTTGTTATTATTTTCTGAATTGTATGATAAATATTTAACTTGTTCTTAATTATGTGTTCTTAATTCTTGTTTTGATATCCCAGGATACTGATTCAAGATAAGCTCTCATTCAGAGGAGGAATAGACCCTGTCTAAGAGTACATTTTGTCATAATTAAGCGGAGTTGTTTGCGCTCCTAGACATAAGGTGACAAGATTTTGCCGGATTAGGGTGAAACTTAATAAGGGGATCCATAGATCGAATTAATGCAACCCTAGGGTGTTAATTAGAGAAAGGTCTCAATTATTCAATCTAGGGATTAGACATTATAGGTCTTGAATAGGGATAATAACATAACTTTGGGATCTCTACGGAATAAGTTAAATGAATAAATCGTCCGATTCAGAGCCAGAATAACTAGTACAGTCTAGGTGGATTTTTCCTTAGGTATTGTCTTAATTCAATCGACTTTCCGAAAAGCAATTCCTCAATTCCATTCTCTGTGAATTCTTAGTTTAGATAATTAGTTAGTTAAAACAAAATCTCTTTATTCTTAGGCTAGATAATAAAAAATAGTCATTACTAGTACTTTTAGTTCCTTTGGGTTCGACAATCTGGTCTTGCTAAAACTATACTACTGTTCGATAGGTACATTTGCCTACATCGCGATAATAGTTAGTTTCAAGAACGATTAATTATAAATATTTAAAACCTATCACGAAATCACGCGATCAACCAGCACTCGGATCACATAATCACATAACACATAATGACCCTAGTGACATGTCACTTGTATCCTACCCTATTTTTAAAGTTCAAACGGGATTTCTTGCTTGTTGATTCATCATCGAACTCGTTTGTAGAGTTATACCCATTCACATAATCAAACATACAATTCATGCAATATTAAAGCATTTAAGTTCAATTATTATAAAGTATATTTTTAACATACGAACTTACCTCGGTACAAAATGGCTAATAGTTCGATTTAGTCCACAACTTTGTTCTTTCCCTAGTCTAGATCAGAACCTCGCCTTTGTTGATCTATAATACCACATTTAGCTCATTCAATCATCACATTATTCAATTTAATACCAAAAAAAACCTTATGGCAAAAATTACATTTTTGCCCTAACTTTTTAACTTTTTACATTTTAGTCTCTAGCCTCGTCAAAAGATTTTCATTCAATTTCGTCATTACCCAAGCCTAGCCAAATATTATTAGTACTCATATCAGCCCACATTTTTTCATTTATTCACATTTTTATACACATTTTACAACTTTTACAAATAGGTCCCTATTTGACATTTTCATCAAAAATCACTTGGTAAATGTTGTTTGTCTAACACCAAACATGCATTTTCTACCATTAAACATCAAAATACACAAATATTTAGCATGGGTAAAATTTTACACTTTGATTTTCTTTTAAATTAGTCCTTGAAATAGCTAGATTAGGTTGAGACAACTTCAAAAATATAAAAATCATTAAAAACGGGGCAAGAACGAACTTACATTCGAGCTTGAAAGCTTGGAAAGACCTTAGCTATGGAGACCCTTGGAATTTCGGCTAAGGGACTAATTTGATGAAGATGAACATCTTTTTATTAGTTATTTTTGTCTTTATTTACCAAATGACCAAAATGCCCTTCACTTAAAATTTTGAAATTTTATCTAACCATGTCTATTTTTGTCCGACTTAAAGTATAATGGTCTAATTACCATGTAAGGACCTCCAATTTAAAATTTCATAACAATCAGACACCTCTAGACTCTAGAACACATATTTTGCACCTATTGTAATTTAGTCCTATTAGTCAAATTGGACACTCTATCGATAAAATTTCTTAATGAAATTTTCACACAATCATTCATTCATACTGTAGACCCTAAAGAAATAATAAAATAAATATTTTTACTTCGGATTCGTGGTCTCGAAACCACTGTTCCAATTTGACTTTAAAATGGGATGTTACACTGTAGTTGTTCCTTGTCCACAAGGATCAAAAGCAGGATATTGCCTCTGAAACCCTGTCCAAGCTTCCCAAGTAGAGTCCTCAGGAAAAGTGTCCGTCCATTCCACAAGCACCTCAGTGGTAGCATGATTCCCTTTTTTTATCATTCTTTTGTCAAGGATTCGTGCAGGTTCCTTCAGGATTGAGCCATCTGTTCCAACAAGTGGCAATGTGGGTGAGTGTATAGTTGAGCTAACATGTTTTTTCAGTTGAGACACATAGAATGTGGGGTGGATTTTTGCTCCTTTAGGTAATTTCAATTTGTAGCCACTTGACTAATTTTAGCTTCAATAGGATAAGGGCGATAAAACCTGGGGGAAAGCTTCTGATTATGCATCTTCCTCAATGAATGAAGTCCTTAAGGTTGGAGTTTCAAGTATACTTGTAATCCCCTTACCCGTATCCGAAGCCGAGATAGGGTTCGAGGCGTTACCGGACTTCAACATTCACAAACATGAAAAACTGGGCCATAAAATTTCATCTAAAGTAAAACTTTTCAAACACATGTAAACCATCCTTTATACAGGCCTTCGAGGCCTAAAACATACATTGGGGTGGTTCGGGACTAAACCGAGGATTTTAGAAAGCTCTGGGAAAACTTAAAGAAATTTTCATGAAACAGGGTCACAGCCCATGTGGACATAGGGACATTCTACAATTATCCATATTCAATCATTATCAACTTACTACCATGCCACACATTCATTTCATAGCCACGACCACCTCGAATGTCCTTAGAGCATTCATCATGTACATGTGTTATACTAATCATTCATAACAACCAATTATAAACACATCACAAACATTAACACATAGCAAGAATAATTAGGCTTACAAGCCATACCCATTTAAGCCATATCTCATGGCTATATACAATAAATCAATATAAGCCGATACATTTGGCTAATCCTAAAAACATCTAACATAAAAACTAGTCCTTATACATGCCACTCACTTGAAAGTATTTAATACACATATGACAATACTCTAGAGTTGTTGACTTGATAGTGTGATGTTGCCTCCGACGGTCTCCAACCCCAAGCTGACCTGAGAACACTAAGGAAATGGAGAGGAGGGAGTAAGCTTAAAGCTTATTAATTCCATATGAAAATAATAAGCAAATTATCAACATGATTCCATGAAAATGTAATCATAATTACACTTTTGCTGATTTTCTGGTCATGATATTTTCTCGAGTCATAGTTAGTAATTTATTTATATCTAGAGGTACAAAACTCAAAATTAAGATCGGTTAATTTTTCTAAAACTAGACACATATATCTTCTTACCGTACAAATTTCAAAATTTTTAGTTTATCCAATTAGTACAGTTTATTCATTAAAGATACACCTATTTCACTATCCTACAGTTCTGACCTCTCTTCACTTAAAATTATTTATCTCATGGTACAGATCTCAGATGTTATCTCCATCAATTCCTCTTGAAAATAGACTCATTAAGGATTATAAGCATGTAAATTATGACCCATAATTATTTTTTTACAATTTTTCATGATTTTCTCAAATTAGAATAGGGGATTCCAAAATTATTCTGACCCTGTCCGACAAAAATCAAATTATCACAGAATATGAAATTCTTTTGCCTTCACCGTTTCTTTTATGAGAAAATAGACAACTGTTGCTATCCAAAATTGTTTTATTACAAAATTTCACTTTTACATAATTTCACTTACTCCATTCTATCTTACCAAAAGATTCGCTCAACTATTGAGCACATTATTCACAACTTTTCACATAGATATACTTGCACTTATTCATCACCTAATCATATGCATATGTATTTTCAATTAGTAAATTTCCCGTTGAACTCATCAGAATAATAACAGATACCTGGTGGCATGTGCATATACCACCCTTGTACCCGAAGCTCTCTAGTACGCATAGTAGCCTGCACTTAGTACTACACATGCGACCTATCAATCTAGTATACGTAGTAGCCTGCACTTAGTACTACACACTTGATTGAAGTTAATGGGTATGCATAGTAGCCTGCACTTAGTACTACACATGTGACCTATCAATCCGGTACACGTTGTAGCCTCACTTAGTACTACACACGTGACCTAAGCATCTGATACACGTAGTAGCCTGCACTTAGTACTACACAAGTGATCGAAACTATCGAGTACACATAGCAACCTGCACTTAGTACTA
This sequence comes from Gossypium hirsutum, assembly GCF_007990345.1. Classification (NCBI taxonomy): domain Eukaryota; kingdom Viridiplantae; phylum Streptophyta; class Magnoliopsida; order Malvales; family Malvaceae; genus Gossypium; species Gossypium hirsutum. The sequence continues at coordinate 65,332,703 of NC_053433.1, forward strand.
CACATGCCACCTAACAATCCGGTACACGTAGTAGCCTGCACTTAGTATTACACACGTGACCTAAAACTCTCTTAAACACATAGTAGACTGCACTTAGTACTATACACGTGACCTATCCATCTAATACATGTAGTATCCTGCACTTAGTACTACACACGTGATCGAAACTATCGGGTACACATAGTAGCCTGCACTTAGTACTACACATGCGACCTAACAATCTGGTACACGTAGTAGCCTGCACTTAGTATTACACACGTGACCTAAAACTATCTTAAACACATAGTAGCTTGCACATAGTACTACACATGTGTTCTCACAACGGATCATTCGTATCTCTTCTATTCCGAAGGTTCAATCGGGAAATTCTTCACTTTTCAACATTTTACTAACTCGTTCTTAGTCAATTCCAATTCGTAGTTTACATCAATTGATCATTCTATAGGCAACTACATCCATATAGTAACAAAAGATAATAACATAAAAAGAATCAAAATATTATTTACATACAAACTTACTCGTTTCAAAGAAACATCATATTCCATAAAACTTCCAAACCTTTACCAGACGTATTCGAATTGTGGCTTCATTCACATAGCAATATCTCATAATCACATGGCATTGCAACATTTTCATCACAATAGCAAAACATCAAGAACATGTTATATCATCAAAATAATCACATAATATCAAATTATTCACATATATATACTTACAAATCGTGTAATATCAAAGCATTAGCATTCAAATACAATATTGCATTATTAAAATCACATGAACTTACCTCGGGTTCAAGTACAACTATATATTCTTATTTAGTCTATAATCTCATTCATCTCCAATCTATGCCCAAATCTCAATTTCCTTGATCTATAATACCATATTTAGCTCACTAATTAGTCACATTATTCATATGGATCCAAAAATCATAGTCTTACAAATTTGCATTTAGACCCCTAAAATTTCACATATTTTCACTTTGGCCCCTAGGCTTAGAAAATGATTTTTATTCAATTTCTTTGCATTTTAAGCCTAGCCGAATCATTTTCATAATTGTAGCAGCCCCTAATTTCCACTAAATCACACTTTTATGACAAATTTTGTAACTTTTACAAAATGGTCCTTTTTGACAATTTCACCAAAAATCACTTAGAAAAAGTCATTTATTACATACCGATCATTCATATTCTACCATTAGGCATCAAAACACATGCATGTCATCCATGGGTAAATTTTTAAACACAAACCCTAGGTCAAAATATGGGTAGAAATGAGTAGATCTTATTACGAGGATTTTAAAAACATAAAAATCATTAAAAACGGGGCTAGAACGGACTTACAATCGAGCTTGCAAGCTTGAAAAACCCTATCTATGTCTTCTCCATACAAGTTTCAGCCATGGGGTAGAAGATGGACAAAATTGGCTTTTAATTTTGTTTTTAATTCATTTTAATTACTAGATTACCAAAATGCCCCTAACTTTAAAATATTCTATTTCACCTATTTGATGTCCATTTTTATCCACAAGATTATCCAATGTATAATTACCATTTAAGGGCCTCCAATTTAAAATTTCATAACAATTAGACACCTGTAGAACTCAACTTTTATACTTTTTATAATTTAGTCCTTTTGACCAAATTGAGTGCTCGAACGTCAAACTTTTCGAATGAAATTTTCACGAAATCATCCTGTGAAATTTTAGACCATAAAAATATAATAAAAACAAATTTTATTGTGTCAGATTTATGGTCCCGAAACTACTGTTCCGACTCGGCCCTAATTCGGGATGTTACAATACTAGGTCCCCAACTGTAAATGACTAATCAGATCGTTTCTTGTCTGCTAGTTGCTTCATTCATTCTTGAGCTCATTTCAGGTGGAACTTAAGGAGCTTCCTTGAAGTTTCCTATGCTGAAGTGTTTTGTCCACTTTGGCTACTATGGAGGACCTTGGCAGATATGGTAGGTCAATGGAAGGTTCCTAACCATAGAAGGCTGTGTAAGGAGTGATGTTGGTGTTCGAATGATATGTGTTGTTGTACTACCACTCTACCAAAGGTAGCCAATAAACCCGTTCTGAAGGTTTTTCACCAGTCATACAACGCAAATAACCTTCAAGGCACCTATTAAGAACTTTTGTTTGCCTATCTGTTTAGGGGTGGTAGGAAGTGGAGAGATACAGTCGAGTACCAAGTAATTTGAAGAGTTTTTGCCAAAATCTGCTAAGGAAATTTTCGTCTCTGTCAGATACAATGGAATATAGAATTCCATGGAGCTTGTATACTTGATCCAAGTAGAGTTGAGCTACATTTGCAGTAGTGTAAGGGTGTGCCAAAGCTAAAAATGAGCATGCTTGGTTAGTCTATCAACTATTACCAAGATTGTACTTTTACCTTTGAAAAAAAGGAAGACCTTCTATAAAGTTCATACTGATAGCAGCCCATGCTCGATCAAGTATTGCCAAAGGTTGCAATAATCTAGGGTATGCAGCATTGTCACTCTTGTACTGTTGACAGATGGTGCAGTCTTGAACCTACTGTTTGACATCCCTCGAAAACCCGTTCTAGTACAATAGGCTAGCCATGCGATGCCGAGTAGCATGTACTCCTGAGTGGCCACCAATGACCTCACTGTGGAACAGCTCAAAAATTGCCTTCCTGAGGTCTGTTTTGTGGTTGATCATCACTTTCCCTTTTGTAACATCCCAAAATAGGGCCTAGTTAGAACAGTGGTTTTAGGACCACAAATTCGAGGTTGAAATATTTGTTTTATAATTATTATGAGGTTTAGAATATGAAAATATGCATGTGCTAAAGTTTCATGAAGAAATTCTATGAGTAAGGTGTCCAATTGGAAAATAAGGACCAAATTGAATAAATTGTAAAACTTGGATTCTAGAAGCAATTTGCATGAAATTGATTTGGATTATTAATTAGAAGTCCTTAAAGAGCAATTTGCCAAATTTTTAACTTTTTAGACAAAAATGGGTATGTATGGATAAAATTTGAAAGAAAGGGCTTAAGGGCATTTTGGTCATTTGGCTAATTAATGAAATAAAATGGGAAAATAATCCAACAATCAGCCCATTCTTCCATGTTGTTGCTAAAAATTGGGGTTCTTCATAGCTATGGTTTTCAAGTTTCCAAGCTCAATAGTAAGTGCTCTCTAGCCCCATTTTTAATGTTCGTATTTTTGAAATCTCGGTAGCTTACTCTCTCCATTTCTACCCATATTTTGAGTTAGGTTTCATGTTTTCAAAGTGACCATGTGTGACATGTTTATTCCTTGATGTTTTATGGAGGAATATGAAAGTTGGATGTGTGTTAAACATCTTTTTCTAGGTGATTTTTATGAAAATCCGTAAAATATGTGGTAGAAATGTAAAATAATAGAAAAATATGGGCTGCCATAAAAGGGAAAAACTTTTGGCTAGGCTTGGGTAATGTAGAAATTTTATGCATTTCATCATACGAGCCTAGGGACTAAATCGTAAATAATGTGAAAGGTTAGGGGTAAAACGGTCATTTTGTCCGGGGGTGAAATTTAGACTCGAAAAGAATAATGTGAGGTATTAATGATTCATTTTTATTGTTATAGACCCCGAGGAACAAATTCTAGAGGTTGATCAAGGAAAACAAAAAGTTTCGGAATAGTCGAAACGCGAAACCAAAACGAGTACTAGGTAAGCTCGAATAACTTTAAGGACACTATTAATATGTCTACTTCAATGTTTTATGAATGCATGATAATTGGTTATAATGATGGCATGAAAATTCATGAAATGTGTTAATAATAATGATATGATAATAAATGTCCCGGTTGAAGTCAAAAGGGAAATTCGATGGAAAAACCATGGCTTACATGACTTGAGATCCTGCATGTGTTGCAGAAAAGAATTTAGCCCGGACGGGTAGTCCGTTGATCTCAAATATAGAAAGGATCTAGCCCAGATGGGTGTTCCTTGAGTGATCGAGCCTCCCGAAGAATATGTATGCATTGTGGATTTAGCCAGGACGGGTAATCCGATTAGGGTCTGAATTTAGCCTGGACAGGTAATTCAAATCCGAGCTTATTAAGGGTGTTTGTTGCTACAAGGGATTTAGCCTAGACTGGTAATCCCGACATCACCCTGAGTTTACATTGCGGGGGATTTAGCCTGGACAGGTAATCCCGTCGTAAGATGTGAGGTTTGCGAGAATGCGTGCTTGAGGCGATCGCTCTAACGACTTAACAGTAAATGGATAATCCATCGATATTTCCAAGATACTTAACGAGATTAACATGAGATATGAAAATGAAAATGTTGGATGATGAGCTCATCTAGGACAAACTGCATGGTGTATTATTATGGAACTAACTTGTCGATTGAGTGCATGTGATAGGGAAACTATGTCATGCTTGTTGGTTTTATTGCCTAATACAGATGCATGCTAATTAATCGGTAAGTTTACTTTCCAGTTATTCAGGCTTATTAGGCATGTAAATGCTTACCCCTATCTTTTCCCTGTCTTACAGAGCTCGATAACTCGTAGAGGTTGGAAGACAGTTGGAGAATCAACACACTATCATCTTGTCTAACTTTGGTATATAAATACTCTTATTTTGTTCAATGGCATGTATAGGGCTTTTGTTATTTTGCTATATGTGTCATTTGATTAGCCAATACGATGGCTTGTAAAGGTATACATATTCACTTGTATGTGGCCATGGAATTGACTCATATTGATGTAGGTTATGACCTATAAATTTTATGCATGCTTGTGTTCAGTTGTGCTAGTGAGGATGAAATATGGTACATCACATTTAAACACAGTAATGTGACCCAAATCACATGGGATGGCTACACTATAACTGGCAATGAGTTATAATAATGAGCCAACCTTAAAAGTGTTATAAGGTATAGAAATCCTTAGTACAAAGGGAATAACCTAGCATGTGTAAAACCGATGAGATGAGGTTACATGCAATGAGGTTTATTAAGGTCATTTAAGAGCATAATTAGGCCATGTTAAATATCATTGGAGTCTATAGATGAGTGAATTTTAGAAGGTGACCGAAGGCTTGGAAAATGGTTTACCAAGGTCCATATGGGTAGACACACGGGCGTGTGCCTAAGCCGTGTGTGGCACATGGATCGCCCAATGGGTGTGTTGTATGACCGTGTGTCCCCTGCACTTAAAATTTTTAAGTCAGAATGCATGGTAGTAAACACACGGGCAGAGAGACGGCTGTGTGTCTCAACCATGTGGAGGGCACAGCCTAGCACACGGGCATCTCTCTTGGCTGTGTGCCCTTAAATGCATGCTGACTTCATAAACAGAATGCTCGAGTTCTTGGACACGGGCGTGTCTAGGCTGTGTAAGGGACATGGGCGTGTGCTCGGCCATGTGAAAACCCTTGTAGGTTCGAAATAGGAAATAAATTCAATTAATTCCACACGGGTAGGGGACACGGGCGTGTCCCAAAGCACACGGGCGTGCACATTGTCTCTACTCGAGTGTGTGAGACATTAACCTAGAAATTTTCTTAAAATTTCCTTAGGTCCTCGGTTTAGTCCCGGACCATTTTCAATATATGTTTTGGGCCTCATAAGCTCATAATAGGGACACTAAGATGTTGTTTGATTGGTTTTATATTGGAATGAAATTTTCTAACCTATATTTTCTAAAAAAGTTCGAGTTCATGCCCGGTAACGCCTTGTACCTGGTCCCAGTATCGAGTACAGGTAAGGGGTGTTACACTTTTTCTCTTAAGAAACCTGTCATCCCATGAGTACTTGGGATGGGATTGAGGATTTTGTAATAAGTCTATGGACAACTTCTATAGCTTCACACCATCTAACCCAGCCTGTAGAATATTCTCCCAGAGCTCAGACCATATAAGTGACATCTCCCCTAAGCATTGGTGAATTTGACCTTCTGGCAGTTGAGTTCTTATAGATAAAGCATCACCCACTATGTTCTGAGACCCTTTTTGATAAACAATGGAGTAGTTATACCCCAGCATTTTAGAGACCCACTTCTGTTGATATGGGGTGATAGTCTGTTGCTCAGATAGGAATTTCAGACTTTGGTGGTCTGTCTTGATAATAAAAGGTCTCACAACAAGGTATGAATGCCACTTCTTAACAGCAAGCAACATAGCCAACATTTCTTTATCATATATGGATAAGGCTTGGTGTTTAACTCCGAAAGCTCTGCTAAAAAATGCCACTGGTTTCCTTTTTTGTTGTAACACAGCTCTAATGCCATTATTACATGCATCTATCTCTACACAAAAGGGCTCACAAAAATCTAAAAGACTTAGTACTGGTGTTGTGCAAATAGCTTCTTTGAGAGCCAAAAAAGTTGTTTGGGTAGACACCGTATAATGCCACTGCTGATCTTTCTTCAATAGTGAAATGAGTGGTTGAGCCAGGGCTCCATGCCCTCAAATGAACCTCCTGTAGTAGCCAGATAGGCCCAAGAATCCTCTAAGCTCCTTGATGTTCTTAGGCATAGGCTAAGATAGAACTCCTTCTATCTTTGATGAGTCCATGTTGATAGTATCTGCTGTTACAATATGGCTTAGATACTCAAATTGAGTAGTGGCAAAACTACATTTAATTTTCTTAGCATAGAGCTGGTTATCCTTTAGCAGTTGTAAGACTACTTCTAAATGCCTCAGGTGCTCTGTCCAATCCTTTGAATATACTTGGATGTCATAAAAAAAACTAGGACAAATTTTCTCAGAACTAGCTTTAAAATCGTGTTTATCAAAGCCTGAAAACTGGATGGAGCATTTGTTAGGCCAAATGGCATAACTACGAATTCATAGTGGCCCTCAGGAGTTCTGAATGTTGTCTTATAAATATCTTTGTCCCACATCCTGATTCGGTGTTATCCGGATCTGAAATCTAATTTAGAAAAGAAAGTAGCTTGGCTAAGCTCATCCAATAATTCTACAATGATGGGAATAGGAAACTTATCTTTGATGGTCATGTTGTTGAGCTACCTGTAATCCACGCACAATCACCAACTCCTATCTTTCTTCTCTACCATGACAATAGGTAAAGTAAAGGGACTATTGATGTCCCTTATAATTCCTTCCTACAACATTTACCGCACTAGTTTTTTAATCTCATTCTTTTGAATATTGGGGTACCTATATTGTCTTACTTTGACCACTCGTGATTCATCCAGCAAGGGAATGTGATGATCCTGAAGTTGAGTAGGTGGTAAGCCTGATGGTACTTGGAAGACATCATCAAAAGTAGCTAATAACTTGAGTAACATTGGATGGTCAGGATACTTTGGTATAGTGAGTACTGTCTATTGGCTAAAAGATAATAGCATATGCTGGGGACCATAGCTAAATACTTTGAAACATTTAGCTGCTTAATTGTCAGACAATATTTGAAGACTGCCAGGAATAACTCCTTGTAGGATATAATTTTTGCCCCGGTGTTTGAATTGCATAGCGAGGGAGGAAAAATTCCATATGATGGATCCCAGAGATAAAAGCCACTGAATTCCCAACACTAGATCACACCCTTTCAAAGGTAACAAATGAAAATTAGTAGTGAATGTCGATCCTTGAGCTTCCCACTGGACATTTTTGTAGACTCCCTAGGTAGAAAACTAAACTCTATTAGCCACCATGACCCTCAATGCAATAGTTTGCTCAGTAGGTAAGTTTAGATGGTTCACTAACTTAGAATCCATGAAATTATGTGTGCTCCCAGAATCCACAAGAATGATGACTTATGTTTGCTCAATGTGAGGTAAAAGCCTCATAGTGTTGTGCCCTTAAGAGCCATGCAAGGCATGCAAAGCAATGGCAGGCGAAGTGACCTCGGGTTCCTGCTCCCCTCGTTCCAATTACTCCTTGCAATCTTAAAACTCATCGGTTTTAGGGCTCTTTGGCTCAGCCTCACCATAAGAAGAAACTTTAATCACCAATTAGTATAGTTGAGATTTTTGGCATTTGTGTCCTGGAGTGTATTTGGAAGCACACCAGAAATAGAGCCGTTTACATCTTCTATCATCTATTTCTGCTGAGATAAAGACTTCACAGAGCCTTTAGGACCCCCTGTGGTGCTAAAAGTGGAAACAGCTTGAATAGATTTAACATTTGGAAAACAAGGTCTGATTGGTCCTCCAACTCCCCCGTTATATGTTAGTTTTTTATAGGCCCCGAGATAATACTTTCTACACTTCTAGCTAAATGGAATCCATCAACTAGGGTAGAAGGTGGAAACAACTACAAATATTGCCCTATTTCTGGTTTGAGATTACTAATAATTGCATGTTCTTCAGTTAGATCTATTTGGTTGAGCAAACTAACGAATGTATCATGAAATTGGGTCACTAACCCTTGTTGCTTCAAGGTAACGAGCTCTGACATAGGGCCTAGAAGAGTGTCTAAACTAAAACGGTCCCTCATTCCACAAACATAGACCTCTTAGAATAGTTGTTGCAACCCACCATTCCTCTGGACAAAAAGGTGGTGCCAGTCTAGTGCCTTGCCTTCAATATGAGCATGACAACCTTTACCTTAGCCTCATCTCTGACACATTCAGATGAGAAGAATTGTTCAAGCTTCGACCACCATCCACAAAAATTTGCGCCATCAAAACATGGACAATCCAGTCTGTATAGGTTACTGGTGATATCTCCTAAAGACCATCGTACCAATGATCTAGTTTTCCTTAAATCTCGTAAGGGTTATAGTATCAACTGCTTCTCCTTTGAAGATTCAAAAGGAACACTCCCTAGTTTGAATTTTCTATTGTCCAGTATCACTTCCACCAGAGTTGCCTTACTGGTACCAACAACACAAGTTGGTGTTGATTGCCCCATGTATTGGTCAAATCAAGCTTGAAGACCTGTACGAACCTCAGTTCAAATCTCCCCTTTTATCGTATCATGGAAGGATTGAAACTTGGTATCCATCTTGGTATCCAGATCTAATTTCAATTGGGTTAACTCCTATTGCAGTTGACTCATTTCTTTTTGAAGCCTGGTGATTACTCCATCGTTGGCCAAGAGGAATGTAACACACCTAACCCGTATCTGTTATCGGAACAGGGCTTCAGAGCATTACCGAAACATTTAAAACATTTTTCAAATAATTTATGTAAATTACTATTCATTTATTGAGATTATTCAAGCTGTCCCTTAATTGGACCCTCGAGGCCCTATACGAGCACTAGAAACAACTCGGGACTTAATCAGAACCTCTAAGAATTTTTTGCAAAATTCCAAAAATTTTCCAAGATGCAAGGCACACACGTTCGTGAGGTCCAAGGGACACACCCGTGTGACCCTGGGACACACCCATGCTTCAAGTCGTGTTTGACCTCGTGTAAAACTCTGACTTGTGCACACGGCCAAGCCACATGCCCATGTGCTAGGCCGTGTGGTTAATTAATTCAATTCGAAAGTAGGTTCAAGTTTCACATGGCTAAGCCACACGCCTGTGTTCTAGGCCGTGTGGCACACACGACTGAGACGTACACCCGTATCTCTGCCAGTGTGCTCAATTCTGAGCATTTTGTTTCTCAAAATTAAAGTGCAGGGGACACATGGCCTAACCACATGCCCATGTTACCAGGCCATGTGTCACACACGGTCTAGACACATGTCCGTGTGTCTGCCCGTGTGGACAAAATGAAGCCATTTCTAGCTTCATTTCTCAGCCAAAATTTCACCCAAGACTTGCACTTGAAACACATATCCAATACCAACCATTTCAAACATTCAAATTAGGCAATTCCCATCATTCAACATGACATATCATCACATGAATACATGTTTACAGTCTTACCTTGGATTTACTAGGCATTAACATCATTTGATCACATGTACTTAACATAACACATATGAATATATATATCATAATAACCTACTTAATTATGCCAAAATAAGCCATTACTAGCCATCCCAATGGCTAGGTCACAAAACATCATTATCAAGCTACTAATAGTTAAGTTGTCCTATACATACCATTATACCCAAATGATTTTACTAAGTATACCGAAAATCAAGAGTTGATAGTGTGACGATGCTCTAGTGATCTCCAACCCTCACGAACTTTCGAGCACTATAAAATAGGGGAAAAATAAAATGGAGTAAGCATTACATGCTTAGTAAGTTTGTATAATAGAAACTAAACTTACCAATCCCGTTTATTAAATTTAAGCATACAATAACAAGTTTTCCATCTATTTGGTAAAATTGCCTAAACATATGCATTCAATGAAACATGTTAGTCACAAAGTTTACATATACATCAAGTAAGGATAGATGACCTCATCATACATTCTTTCAAGACATTATCATTTCACCTCATAATTCTCATGCCATGTCAAGAGTATTATATTCGTCGAATCATTGAAATTCCGATGAATACTCAAGTGGTACACTCGGGGTGTACAATTCAATAGTCCGTCAATTCTTATTCGAGGGTACCCCTTAAGGCACTTAACCAAGGAAAATGCTCTCGAGTCACATATCGTATAACAGGATTACCTGTCCAATCTAAATCTTTTATATAACATATGCTCAAACCACTCAATTAGGATTACCAGTCCAGGCTAAACCCTAATCGTAACCTTATTAGTTCCAGGAAAGCGTATATAATCATCGGAATTTAATATTCAATTGGTATTTAATCCTTTTCATAATTTCAAGCATGTATTCAATTTTTCTTTATACAAATCAAATACTTCACATCAAATGATAATAACATTTCATACAATCACAACATTCAATTTCAACATATTTACATGCTCAATTAGGTTACACGAACCTACCTTGACACTTGTTCGCGTTAGAAATCTACTAATTCAAAACCTTTTCTTTTCCTCGATCTAACCTCGAATTAGTGTTGTACGGATCTATATAAATGAATTTAACCACTAATTTCACACATTTCATATTTATTTTGACTCAATTTATGTTCTAGAAAAAATTACCATTTTGTCCCTAACTTTTCCATAAATTCTAATTTCGTCCCTAAGCTCAAAAAATGAAACTTGTGCAATTTACTCCCTATTCCAAGCCTAACCAAAACCCCATTACAAAATTTATAGCACATGTATTCATAAAAATTTAGAATTTTTCATCAAATTTTACAACTTTACATTTTAAACCCTAAATCATGTTTCCATAAAAAATCACTTTGTAAAAGTTGTTTATCTATCAACAACCTTTCATTTTTTACCATAAATTTCTAATTTTCAGCATATCCGTCCTAATTTTCCATACTTCGATAACTTCTCAAATTAATCCCTCAAATAGAGAGATTTAGATATCCTAATTTCAAAAATATCAAAATTACTAAAAACAGGACAAGAAAACTTACCCAATTAGGCCTTGAAAATTTCTTCTCTCTCTCCTAGGGCTTCCATGTGTTTTTAGGTTGAAGATGATGAGAAAATAAGATGATATTTTCTTTTCATCTTTTAATTAATTAAGTATTTTGTAATTTCCAATTTAGTCCTCGTGTTTTTTCTATATTTCCATGGATGAGTCACCAAGAATCTACATACTTTTCTTTAATGGTCTAGTTACCATATAAGGACCACTGGATTTGAATTCCATAGCTATTTAATCCTTATAGCTACTAGAATTCAACTTTCACATTTTATGCAATTTAGTCTTTCTCGTAATTAAACACTTAATCGATAAAATTTTCATATCAAAATTTTCACAAGGCATGCCCATTATAATACGGACCATATAATGAAATAAAAATAAACCTTATTTTTGGGTTGGATTTGTGGTCTCGAAACCATTGTTCTGCTTTCACTGAAAAATGGGCTATTACAACTCTCCCCCTTAAGGATTTTTGTCCTCGAAAATCTTATCAGTAAAAAGGTTCGGGCATTACTTCCTCATGGCATCTTCCGGCTCCCAAGTAGCTTCCTCTATGCCATGTCGTTGCCAAAGAACTTTCACTAAAGCTACCTTTTTATTTCTTAACTTTTTTGTTTTCTTAGCTAAGATTTTGATCTGTTCTTCACTATATCTCATATCAGGCTGAATCTCGATCTCTGTCGGAGAGATTACATGTGAAGGATCGGATCGATACTGCTGTAGCATAGACACATGAAAAACATTATGAATCCGATCAAGTTCTGGTGGCAAAGCCAACCGATAAGTAACCGGTCCAATTCTTTCTGTAATCTCATATAGTTTAATGAACTATGGACTCAGTTTTCTTTTACGACCAAACTGGAGAACTTTCTTCCAAGGTGACACTTTCAAGAATACTTTGTCATCAACTTGAAATTCTATTTCTTTTCACTTCAAATCAGCGTAGGAATTTTGACGATCAAATGCTACTTTCAAACTGTCCCGAATTACTTTCATTTTTTCCTCGGTTTCACAGACTAAGTCAACTCTGTGTAACTTTTTCTCACTGAGTTCTGTCCAATACAATGGAGTTACACATTTGCAACCATACAAAGCTTCATACGGTTCCATCTTGATACTAGACTGATAACTATTATAAGAAGCAAATTCAACCAAAGGCAAATACTTTTCCTAGTTACCTTCAAACTAAAGTATACAACATCGAAGCATATCTTCCAAGATCTATATTACCAGTTCAAATTGACCATCTGTCTGGGGATGAAATGCAGTGCTAAAGTGTAACTGAGTACCCAGAGCTTCTTGCATTTGCTCTAGAATCGAGATGTATCGACGATCTCTATCTGAAATAATGGAGTTAGGCACTCCATGCAATCTGGCAACCTCAGAAACATATAATTCAGCCAATCTATCCAAGGAATAATCCATATGTACTGAAATAAAGTGTGCAGACTTTGTCAACCAATCAACAATGACCCAAATGGCATCTTTCTTCATTGGAGACAAGGGTAATCCCGTTACAAAGTCCATAGTAATTCTTTACCATTCCCATTCCGGTATCGCAACCGGCTGTAATAGTCCAGAAGGTAACTGGTGTTCAGCTTTTACCTGCTGACATATCAAACATTTAGATACGAACTCGAAAATATCACATTTCATTCCTGGCCACCAATACATCTTTTTCAAATCATTATACACTTTATTCCTACCAGGATGAATAAACATGTTACCATGGTCAGCTTCATTCAAAATCTTCTGTACGAGGTCTGAACTTTTCGGTACACATAATATGTCTCTGAATAATAAACAACCATCAGTCCCAATCTAAAATTTTGGGTCAGGAGTCAATTCACTTTGTATCTATTTTTCTTGCAACTTACTATCATTTTTTTGAGCTTTAGAGATCTGTTGCAAAAACATTGGTCTAGCTTTTAACTCAGCTATCAATGATATTTAGGTATTCATTGCTCGCAAAGTATACAGGGATTTTCTGCTAAAAACATCTGCTACTACGTTGGCTTTTCCTAGATGGTAGTCAATAACAAGGTCATGATCTTTCAGCAATTCAAGCCACTTGCACTGTCTAAAATTTAAATCTTTCTGTGACATCAAATATTTTAGAATTTTATGATCAGTGAATATGTGACATTTTTCACCAAATAAGTAATGTTGCCAGATTTTCAATTCAAACACTATGGCTGCCAATTCGAGATCATGTGTCGGGTAGTTCTTTTCATGTGGCTTTAGCTATTTTGAAGCATAGGTTACTACTTTACCTTCTTGCATCAAAACACAGCCTAAACCATTCAATAATGCATCACTATAAACTACAAATTCCTTACCCGATTCAGGCTGGACTAACAGAGGTGCTTCTGTCAATAAAGCCTTTAATCTATCAAAACTCTACTGGCATTTGTCAGTCCACTCAAACTTTACATCTTTCTATAGTAAACGAGTCATCAGAGAAGCTATCATTGAAAAACTTTTTACAAATCTCCGATAGTAACCAACTAGTCCCAGAAAACTTTAGACTTCAGACACATTTTTCGGTGGCTTCCAATTAACAATGGCTGAAATTTTATTCGAGTCTACTCTAACACCTTCAGCAGATACTATATGCCCAAGAAAACTAACTTCCTATAGCCAAAATTCACATTTGCTGAATTTGGCATACAATTGTTTCTCTAACAAAGTTTGCAACAATATTCTCAAATGCTCAGCATGTTCATTTTAATCTTAGGACTAAACCAAAATATCATCGATAAATACCACCACAAACCTGTCCAAATATAGGCTGAAAATTCTATTCATCAAATCCATAAACACTGCAGGCTCATTTGTCAAGCCGAATGGCATCACAAGAAACTCATAGTGTCCATACTTGGTTCTAAAAGTTGTCTTTGGTACATCTGAATATTTTACTCATAGTTGATAGTAACCAGAACGGAGATTAATCTTTGAAAATACAGTGGCACACTTTAACTGGTCAAATAAGTTATCAATACAAGGCAAAGTATATTTTTTCTTTATTATAACTTTGTTGAGCTGTCTATAATCAATACACAGCCTCAACGATCCATCTTTCTTTTTTAAAAATAGAATCGATGCACCCCAAGGTGAGAAACTAGGTCGAGCAAAACCTCTGTCAATCAACTCTTACAACTATACTTTTAGCTCTTTCAATTCAGTAGGAGACATTTTGTAAGGTGCTATGGATATCGGTGTCATTCTCGGAACAAGATCTATAGAGAATTCTACTTCTCTACCCGGTGGTAAACCAGGTAATTCTTTTGGGAATACATCAGGAAATTCACATACAACCGGCACTGACTAAATCTTTGACTCAAACACTTTAGTATCCAACACATATGCAAGATAAGTGTCATAACCTTTTCTGACATATTTCTGTGATGATATTGATGAAAACAAATTAGGTAATCCATCCAGTTTATTAGATTCAACATGGAGTAATTCACCATTTTTCACATTTCAATATAATATATTTTTATTTGCAATTCACCACTGCATCATATCAGGTTAACCAATCCATTTCCAAGATCACATCAAATTCATCAAATGGCAATAACATCAACTTAGTCAAAAAGTAATAACCTTTTACCATCAATGGATAGTTCTTACGAACTTTATCTACCATAACACACTGGCCCAGTGGGTTTGAAACTTTAACCACAAATTTAGTGAATTCAAAAGGTAAATTTTTAACAGTCACTAATTAGTGCATATGTATGAATGTGTGGAACCAGGATTAATCAATACAGTAATATCAGTATCAAGTAGACAAAATATACCAGTAATAATGTCTGGTGCAGAGGTATCTTTTCTAGCACGAATAGCATATGTTCTTATAGGTGCTCGTGCCTAGATCTAACTATTTTATTCTTGGTAGTACCTCGACTACCATCAACATTGTCGGGATGGCGGGTGGTCTTCCCCTCGAGACAGGATTACTCAGCTTTAGAGCTAATTCTATCTCCTTTTCAACTCATTCTGGACAATCTCTAAGAAAATGCTCCAGTGAACCATGTCCAAAACAAGCTCCACTTCTAAATCGACATTCCCCATGATGAAATTTGGTTTACATTTTGATTTGGGATTACCAACACTACCAACATTGGTCATAGACGAAGATGAAGACCTCGGGTTAGAACATTTAGAGCCCCGCTCTCTTCCAAAATATCTCATAGAGGTGGTAACACGATCATAATACTTCTTTAATTTCTTAGAAGCAAATGATTGTGTCTTACTCATGGTTCTTTTTCCAATAACTCGAGCCTCTCTTTCGGCTTGTCTTTTTTTTACTCAATTCCTCAACTTTTAGGGCTCAACTGGCTAACACCATAAATTCCCTTATTTCGAGAATTCCAATCAACAATTTGATGTCTTCATTTAAATCTTCTTCAAAACATTTACACATCTCAGCCTCGGTTAGAACTCATTCTCTAGCATATTTGCTCAACTGAACAAATTCCCGTTCATATTCGGATACATTTGTGTTTCCTTGTTTGAGTTCAAAAAATTCGTTCTTTTTCTGGTCCAAAAATCTCTGACTAACATATTTCTTCCTGAATTCAGCTTGGAAGAATTCCCATGTAACATTTTCTCTTGGTACCACTGAAGTTATGGTATTCCACTAATGATAAGTTGTATCCTTTAGTAGAGATACTACACAATTTAAACATTCAGTAGGTATACGAGACAATTCATCAAAAACTTGAATAGTATTTTCTAGTCAAAACTCAGCTCTTTCTGGATCATCATCTGCGGTAGCTCTAAATTCTTCCGCCCCATGTTTGCAGATTTTATCTATCGGAGGCTTACCAATTCTAGCAGGTTCAGCGCCCTTTGGGACCTCAGAAATGGATTGAGGAGCAGGTGGGGGAGGTCATTGTATAACAGGATTTGTTCTCAGATACTCGGTAAACCATTTATTCATCATTTGAAAGAAGGCTTGTTTCACCTCCTCATTTCGACCCTCAGAATGGGCCTTTCACTACCAGACGCAGACACAACTCTTTGAACTGAAGCTGAAGCATTGCTCTCAGCTTCCTCAGATTTAGCTTTAGCTTGGTTGGATGACATTAGTATATGAAAAACACATTTAAAATGATCAGAAGTCATCACCCTATCACAATTTATAAAATGGCACAGCTAAACTCATGCTTGCTATGTCAAATCCAAGAATCGGCTAAATCGTAGCTCTGATACCACTAAATGTAACACCCCTGACCTGTATTCGTCATCAAAACAGGGTTTTGAAGCATTACCAAATCATTTATAACATTTTTCAAAAATTTTATGTAAATTACTAGTCATTTATCGAGATTATTCAAGACATCCCTTAACTAGACCCTCGAGGCCTTATACTAGCATTAGAAATGAGTAGAGACTTAATCGAAACCTCTAAGAATTTATCGCAAAGTTCCAAAAATTTTCCAATGTGCAGGGCTCACACACCCATGTGGTCTAAGGGACAAGCCCGTGTGACCCTAGGACACGACCGTGGCATAGGCCTTGTTCGGCCCTGTGTAACTCTCTAACTTGTGCACACTGCCAAGCCACACGCCCGTGTGCTGCCGTATGGTTACTTAATTCAATTTAAAATTAGGTGCAGGTTTTACACGGCCAAGACACACGCCCGTGTTCTAGGTCGTGTGGCACATACGGCTGAGACACACGCCCATGTCTCTGCCTGTGTTCTCAATTCTAAGCATTTTGTTTCTCAAAATTAAGGTGCAGGGGACACAAGGCCTAACCACATGCCCATTTACCAAGCCGTGTGTCACATACGGTCTAGACACCGCCTGTGTGTCTGCCCGTGTGGACAAAATGAAGCCATTTCTAGCTTCATTTCTCACCCAAAATTTCACCCAAGAACTGCACTTGAAACACACATCCAATAGCAACCATTTCAAGCATTCAAATTAGGCAATTCCCGTCATTCAACATGACACATCATCACATGCATACATGTTTACAATCTTACCTTGGATTTACTAGGCATTAAAATCATTTGACCACATGTACTTAACATAACACATATGAATATATATATCATAATAACCTACTTAATCATACCAAAATAAGCCATTACTAGCCATTCCAATGTCTAGGTTACAAAACATCATTTTCAAGCTATTAATGGTCAAGTTGTCCTATACTTGCCATCATACCAAAATTATTTTACTATGTATACCCAAAATGACTAGTTGATAGTGTGACGATGCTCCAGTGATCTCCAACCCTCGCGAGCTTCCAAGCACTATACAAAAAAGGAAAAATAAAATGGAGTGAGCATTACGTGCTTAGTAAGTTCGTATCCGGTTTATTAAATCTAAGCATACAATAACAAGTTTTCCATCCATTTGGTAAAATTGCCTAAACACATGCATCCAATAAAACATGTTAGTCACAAAGTTTACATATACATCAAGTAAGGATAGATGACCTCATCATACATTATTCTTTCAAGACATTATCATTTCACCTCATAATTCTCATGCCATGTCAAGAGTTTTATCCATCAAATCATTGAAATTTCGATGAATACTCAAGTGGTACACTCGGGGTGTACAATTCAATAGTCCATTAATTCTTATTCGAGGGTATCCCTTAGGGCACTTAACCAAGGAACACGCTCTCAAGTCACATATCATATAACAGGATTACCAGTCCAAGATAAATCCTTTATATAACATATGCTTAAAGAGCTCACTTAAGATTACCAGTCCAGGCTAAACCCTAATCGTAACGTATACTGGAGAGGTATTATATCAGGATTACCTATCCAGGATAAATCCTTTTTATGACATGATCAATAAGATTACTCGTCCGAGCTAAATCCTGTCCACAACAACTGTGGGACCTTATTAGTTTCTAGAAAGCACATATAATCATCGGAATTCAATATTCAATCGGGACTTAACCCTTTTTCATCATTTCAAGCATGTATTCAATTTTTGTTATATAGAAATCAAATAATTTAGATCAAATGATAATAACATTTCATACAATCACAACATTCAATTTAAACATATTTACATGCTCAATTAGGTTACACGAACTTACCTCGACACTTGTTCGCGTTAGAAATCTACCAATCCGAAACATTTTCTTTTCCTCGATCTAACCTGGAAATAGTGTTGTCCAGAACTAGATAAATGAATTTAACCATCAATTTCAAACATTCCATATTAATTTGGACTCAATTTATGTGCTAGGAAAAATTACCATTTTGCCCCTAACTTTTCCATAAATTCCAATTTCGTTCCTAAGCTCGAAAAATGAAACTTGTGCAATTTACTCCCTATTTCAAGCCTAACCAAAACCCCATTACAGAATTTACAGCACATGTATTCATAAAAATTTATAATTTTTCTTCAAATTTTACAACTTTACATTTTAGTCCCTAAATCATGTTTCCATCAAAAACCACTTTGTAAAAGTTGTTTATCGATCAACAACCTTTCATTTTCTACCATAAATTTCTAATTTTCAGCTTATACATCCTTGACCTATTTTCCATACTTTAATAACTTCTCAAATTAATCCCTCAAATAAAGAGATTTGGCTATCCTGGTTTAAAAAATATTAAAATTACTAAAAGCTGGACAAGAAAACTTACCAAATTAGGCCTTGAAAGTTTCTTCTCTCTCCTAGGGTTTCCATGTGTTTTTAGGTTGAAGATGCTGAGAAAATAAGATGATATTTTCTTTTCATCTTTCAATTAATTAAGTATTTTACAATTTCCAATTTAGTCCTTATCCTTTTTCTATATTTCCATGGATAAGTCACCAAGAATCTAGAAACTTTTCTTTAATGGTATAATTACCATATAAGGACCTCTATATTTGAATTCTATAGCTATTTAATCCTTATAGCTACTAGAATTCAACTTTCACATTTTATGCGATTTAGTCCTTCCCCTAATTAAACACTTAATCGATAAAATTTTCGTATCAAAAATTTCACACGATATGCCTATTATAATACAGACCATATAATGAAATAAAAATAAACATTATTTTCGGGTCAAATTTTTTGTCCCGAAACTACTGTTCTAATTTTATTGAAAAATGGGCTGTTACAAAGTGATAAACGCCAAATTATACATATTTATACCCCAAATACTTAGCATATTTATGGATGTTTATTACTATATTTGTGGATTCTAGTGCTCTTAATCCGGTTATTTCATGTTTTGTACTCAGGAGAGCACCAAGAGTCAAAAGGAGCCAAAAACCAGCAAAAAAGGGACAAAACAGACCAAATCGAGAAGATGACACGGCCTAAGCCCTGCCACACGGGCATCTCACATGCTCGTGGCCTTCGGGGGTGCCGACCAAGGTTTTCACGATTCACACGGCCTGGCCATTGAGCCCACATGGACATGTGCAATTCAACGGATCGAACACGGCCTGGCAATTACGTCAGACAGCCATGGCACACGGGCGTGTCCCTTTTTCAAAGAGTTGTATTTTACACGGAAAAGGATACTGAGGGAGGAAGAAAGCTAATCCAAAGACTATATAAACACCCTAAGTGTGACATAATAAGGGGGCCTCTTCCAGAACTTTTCTGGAATATAGAACCACACGCCAGGAATTACTTGAAGGAAGCCAGACGATCCATCCCAAAAGCCGGAGCTACTCCAAGACTGAAGATCTCTCTCAGAATTCTTTCAGGGGTTTTAGAGTTTTCTTTATGTTTTGTTATTTTTATACTTTTGAGATGTACTCTTATTTTATTATGAACTAAACCCCTTAGATACCTAAAGGGGATAAAACCTATGATGGATCTTGTTATTATTATCTGAACTGTATGATAAATACTTGATTTGTTCTTAATTATGTGTTCTTAATGCTTGAGTTAATATTTCGAGTATTAATTCATGATCTGATGTGCTTATGCAGAGGAGGAATAGACCCTACCTAAGAGTAGATTTGGCATAATTAAGTGGAGTTGATCGAACGCCTAGAAATAGGGTTACGAGATTTTATCGGATTAGGGTGAAACCTAATATGGGAGTCCATAGATTACTGCTTCCCTAGGGGTTTTAATTAAGAAAGAAATTTTGATTAATTCAACTGAGTGTTAGACGTTAATAGTCTCGAAAGGGATAATAACATAGGTTAGGGAATCTCACGGATCAAGTCAAGTGAATAAATCATCTGGTTCAGAGTCAGATAACAAGTGAAATCTAGGTGGATTCCTCCTTGGGTGTTGTCTTTATCAATTGCTTTTCTTCAAGTCTTTTTCCAAATTTCTCTTTGCATTGATTAAATTAGTTAATTAGTTTAGATAATTAGTTTAATAAAAAAACCCTTTTATTCTTAGGATAAATAATAAAAAGGTAGATATTACTAGTACTTTTGGTTCCCTTGGGTACGATATACTATACTATTGTACGATAGGTGCGCTTGCCTTTTTGTCCTGATAATAGTTAGTCTAGGTTTGATCTTCATTATAAATATTTATTACTTGTTACGAATCACGCGATTAAGTTTTTGGCGCCGTTGCCGGGGATTCAAAATATTAGAAACGCTAAATTTTTATTACTTTAGCCATTTATTTTTCTTGCAATTTAATTTTAGTTTATTATTATTACTATTTATTAATTTACTTATTTTTTCTCTTGGCAGGTTTTTATAGTTTACGACTAGAAGAAATGTAACACCCCGAACCCGAGACCGTCGCCGGAGTCGAACGCGAGGTGTTAACAGACTTCAAACCACTTATTTGACATTTCCCAGACAAGCTGCCAATCTGCGTACTAGTCGCTTTAAAAATCATATCTTGAGTTC
Source organism: Gossypium hirsutum (assembly GCF_007990345.1). Taxonomy (NCBI): domain Eukaryota; kingdom Viridiplantae; phylum Streptophyta; class Magnoliopsida; order Malvales; family Malvaceae; genus Gossypium; species Gossypium hirsutum. The sequence continues at coordinate 65,353,883 of NC_053433.1, forward strand.
TGAAACTCGAAATCCAGTTCCGTAAATTTTCCCTGGAACTAGACTCATATACCTATATGGTAGAATTTTTGTAGAATTTTTGGTCTGGCCAATTAGTACAGTTTATTAGTCAAATTCTCTCATGTTACAGGGATCGACTACACTGCCTTTGCACATTACGACTTGGATATCTCCCTGCACAGAGCTTCAATACCGATGTCGTTTGTTTCTATAGAAACTAGACTCAGAGAGGAATTTGTACATATATGGCATGATTCCTAATTATCTCTGGTTAATTTATAATGAATTTCCAAAGTCGGAACAGGGAATCCAGAAACCGTTCTGGCCCTGTCTCACGAGAACCTGAATATCTCTTAACATACTGTCCATATGATCATTTCGTTACTTCTATATGAACATAGACTCATGAAGCTTCGATTACATAATTTATTCATTAATTAATTCCACTCCTAATATTTTTAGTGATTTTTCAATCTCACGTCACTGCTGCTGCCAGCATCTGTTACGAAAGCAACTATGCCTATTTCGTGATTTCTCCTTGATCTAACTAGTAATTCATCATACATATCACCAATTATGATCATGACTAGCCATGCCAAAGGCTAATCATTGTCAAACATCTCCCTACTACACTATTGCCATATCATGAATTTTAACACCAAAATAATCAACCATGACATATGGCATAAAAAGGTCGAATTATCAAGATTTACGACCTAACGTTATGAAACCAAACCCAACCGAACATTTATGCCATTTTCGCATGGCTAAAAGTTTACATACCAAAGTTCAAACACAACATAATAGCCTATACATGCCGAAATGTTCTCCTAAGCCGACTAAGAAGAAAGTACCAAAACTTGCTAGCCGGTGTGATGACTCCAATGACGGCCCGATCACGCAAAAAGAGACGAGTCCAAGAAACCTAAAATAGGTGACAAGGAAACACTGAGTGAGTATATAACTCAGTAAGTCATAAGCAATGCACTACCATCCATTAATAACATTATCACAATAGGAAGCAAAATGGAACGAGGCTAGTTACTCCATTCATACCGAACCATACCATAGTTCCTCAAACCTATCTGTTCAATCTCATACCTAGTCATGCATTCACATTCCATATACTAATCAATAGGATATTCGAGGCATTTTCATACATCATTTTATTTTCGTTACAATCATATCACTAAACGACCTTTCACCTATTCCACGATCAATCTTATGTACGTGACTTCAATTATAATTGTCACATAGGTTCAAACTTACCAAGCTCAACTTCAAATATAAACATAGCGCCTAGTAGTCACGAACTCAAGGTACTTACCCGATCCGCTGTCCGTGATTAACTCAATAATGTCGCACACTTAGTGCCCATAGTGATTCAAAAATATATATTAAGTCTGCACACTCAGTGCTATATAATCAACTCGCACACTTAGTGCTATATAATCAAACTCGCACACTTAGTGCTACATAATCAAGCTCGCACACTTAGTGCTACATAATCAAACTCGCACACTTAGTGCTACATAATCAAACTCGCACACTTAGTGCTGTACAATTTAAACCCGCACACTTAGCGCCAATCTCATGATCATAAATGTTTATACCCGCACTCTTAGTGCCGAGATCAACAACTCAATACATCTCACCTCTTTTCTCTTCATCCAACACTTTCATCACCACATACATACATGTATATATATATTTATCATCCCATTCAGCATCATTACATAGACGTTATGATCATTTAAATTAATACAAACTATATGCTTAATGACTTACTTTGTGTTGGGTAAGACGGTTCCAACTCGGCTACTCGATGATCTTTTCTTTGCCTTTGCTTGATTCTCCTCCTTTAACTCCTTGAGCTTAATAAATAAATCAACTAGTTTAGCCATCTTGCTAAACATTCATAATTCAATTACACATGCATATGTATGTTTGTATATTCGGCAACCATCCTCACTAATTACCCATTTAGTCGATTATACACAAAATTAAAGGTAACATCACGAATGGGCATACTTATGTATATATATGTATATATACTTCGGAATGGGCATCACAAATAGATTTAACCCCACCTTCATACTCAATTAGATGGCCGAATGTATGTATATATGTACAATGTCAACTATAACATCATTTAAACACCTAATTTCATCTCATGAACACTTGATCGAATTTTCCTAATCTAGCATATTTTCACATCTATTTGTAACATCATGTAAATCCACATATAACTACATTTCTTAAGTTCCACATCTTAATGCCCATTATAGCCACTCCCATAGTCTAAATCTAGCAATCGGCAACACCCACCTTTCCACTATGTTAGCCGAATACTCATTCTCTTCTTAGTCCTAAATTCGGCACCTCCAACAAAATAGCTTAACAATTTCAACTTTCATGCTAACATAACAAGCAACTTAACACATCCATATAGCTAGCATGCTAATAGCATCAAGGTATCAACTAAAATATTTTAAGCTCCTTAGCCGAATCCTAACTCTCCAACAACCCCAAATCCAACCATGGGATAGATAGAATTTAGACTCATCACCCAAAGGTTGTGTAAACTTCCAAAAATATCATTGAACATACCTTGATCTAAAGGACCACCTTGGCCGAATCTTGCTTCTTCTTCTTCCTCTAGTTACGACAATTGCAAAAGAAAGAAAACATGAACACTCCTTCTTCCCTCCTTATTAAGCATTCAAACTCCCTCATTTTCATGCCACAACATCAAACACTCCTCCTAGATACAAGCAATGGCTGAACTTCTTCAAAATTTTTCTCCCTTTCTTTTTCTTGGTTTTTCGGCTAGGAGATGGCAAGTATGAACACCCATTTTTTTTGTTCACTTTCCTATTATTATTCCCATCATTTGTTAACCAAAAAAAACATATTAAATTAGAATGAGTGGAGCATCATCACTCCTTGGCCGGCCACCATGTATTTTATGGGCAATTTGACATGCAAAGCCATGCTTCCTCTCCCTATTATTAATTACTCCTTATAATTCATCTATCATCTTTTCTAACTTCGTCAACTAGGTCCTTTTTGAATTAATTCACAATCCTAAAGCTAATATTAAGCATTTAATTTCTCATATATTCGTTGTCACACAAAAATTTACGTAATTAAAACACAAAAATAAATTTTTGGCTCGGTAATGTGGTCTCGAAACCACATTCCGACCAGGGTCTAATTTGGGTTGTCACAAGAAACCCGTCAAGACCATTACTTTTTGTCAAAGAAATCAATCGCACAGTTCATAGAAATCAAAGAGAAATAAGGCGTAGCTTACGATACACAGAGAACGAGTGAGAAGACGATTCTCAACCCCCAACCGACGAGATGGCTGAAAACCAAGGCAATCAGCTACCTCCTAAAATTGCGGCTAATCAAAATCCTACTCCACGTACTATGTATGATTATGCTAAACCTTCTTTAACAGGAACTGAATCTAGCATAGTTAGACCTGCTGTAGCTGTAAATACTTTTGAATTAAAACCTAACACTATTCAGATGATACAGCAGTTTGTTCAGTTTGATGGTTTGCAGGATGAAGATCCCAACGCTCACTTAGCGAACTTTCTGGAATTTTGCGATACATTTAAAATCAATGGTGTTTCTGATGATGCCGTACATCTTTGGTTGTTTCCCTTTTCACTGAGAAAAAAAGCTAAATAGTGGTTGAACTCATTACCACGAGGGTCTATCACTACTTGGGAACAAATGACCGAGAAATTTTTACTAAAATATTTTTCTCCAACTAAAACGGGTAAATTACGTAATGATATCTCTTCTTTTGTGCAAATGGATTTAGGAACACTTTACGATGCATGGGAGAGATACAATGACTTACTGAGAAGATGCCCTCACCATGGGTTACCGCTTTGGCTTTAAGTACAAACATTCCACAATGGCCTGAATCCCTCGACTCAGCAAATGGTTGATGCAGCTGCTGGTGGAACCATCAACAATAAAACACCAAAAGATGCCTATGAATTTATAGAGAAGATGTCACTGAATAACTATCAGTGGCAAGTTATGAGGACAAAGCTGATGAAAACAGTCGGCGTTTATAACATCGATTCAGTCACCATGCTCTCTAATCAAGTAGAACTTCTCAATAAAAAGATTGACGAATTACTTGGTTCTACGCAGGTACATCCAGTAATGAGGTGTGACTCAAGTGGCAGAGGTGTGCATACAAAATACCAATCCTTCAATCCTACAACTGAAGAAGAACAAGTCAACTATATGGGTAACAATAACTTCTGATCTCAAAATAACCCATACAGTAATACTTATAATGCAGGTTGGAGGAACCACCCAAATTTCTCCTGGGGTGGTCAAGGGAATCAAAAGCCACAAAATCCTTAGGGTTTTCAACAGCCACCTTATCAACAAGAGAAGAAACCAAACCTTGAAGAGATGCTTTCTAAATTCATCTCGGTGTTAGAAACCCGTTTCCAAAATACCGAGACAACACTTAAGAATCAACAAACATCGATCCAAGAACTCAAAACTCAGATAGGCCACCTATCCAAACTAATCTTCGAACGACCACAAGGTAGCTTACCAAGTAATACTGAACCTAATCCGAAGGAACACCTCAATGCAATTAGTACTCAAACTAAGGAAGGATTCATTGCACTTGAGCCAGAATTACAGTAAGACAGCGCGATGAACAAAGGTTAAGAAGAGGTAAATGATGATGATCCTTAACAAGTAAGTACAAATCATGAACCTTGTGTGTCATATCCTAAAGAAATTACATATTAACTTACCCTTTATTGAAGTTCTGTCGCAGATACCCAACTCAGCAAAATTCTTAAAGGAACTTCTGAGCAATAAAAGAAAATTAGTCGCTACATCGCATGTGGAACTCAATGCAGTCTGCTCAGCTATTTTAAAGAATAAGCTACCTAACAAATTGAAAGATCCAGAGAATTTTACAATTCCTTGCTTAATTGGTAGTTTATCTATGAATAATGCTTTAGCTGATCTAGGGGCAAGTATAAATGTTATGCCGTATAAAATGTTTAAACGACTAGGTCTCAGTAAACCCAAACAGACTAGGATGAGCATACAATTGGCTGACAAAACAGTTAGATTTCTTAAAGGTATTATTGAAGATGTTCTCGTTAAAATTGATAAATTTATTTACCCAGTAGACTTTGTCGTCTTAGATATGGGTGAGGATAATGAGGTACCTTTAATTTTAGGACGACCCTTTTTAGCAATTGCCAGAACCATTATTAATGTAGGCATAGGAGAGCTAACACTTCGTGCAGGAGACGACGCAGTAACACTCCAAGAACGCGATTCAGTCAAAACTTCTAAGACTCAAGATAACGCTATTAAACTTGTCGATGATAAAACTAATATTCAATTATCCTTACAGGAACCTCCTCGAACCAAGACAACGGAGACAGTGCACTATTATCAAGCAGCGAACAAAGACACCCATGAGGAACGAAGGCTTCAAATAGAGGAGTTAGATGAATGGCGAGCACGATAAACCGAGAACACATGAAAAACTGAAACTATGCCAAAACAAGCCCGATACCTCTCCTAATCAACTTAAGGTTGGCGATAAAGTCTTACTAGATGCCGCGGATCCCCACATTGTCACTACCACACCAAATGAGGAAATCCCTCTTACGGTACTCAGTATTTTTCTATTCGGTATGGTGGAGGTGAGTCATCCCAAGTTCGGCACTTTTAAGGTAAACAACACCCGATTAAAAACTTATTTTAAGATTGATAGCAGGAATGAGGAGTATGAACTCCTCAAACCACCATGATCATTCAACGGAGAGGTAAGACGAGCTTAGACTATAAATAAGCGCTTCTCAGGAGGCAACCCAAGCACTAACATATTTTGATTTCTTTAATTTTAATTTCTAACACTTTGAATCATTAACTTAATCTTTGAATTGCAAAGTTTTTTAGCACACACGGCCAGGCACATGGACATGCCTAAAGCCGTGGCCAAACAGGGGAAGAGACACAGCTGTGCGTTACGGCCGTGTTGAAGCAGGACATGATTTCCCTAAAACACGGGGTATGATAAATCACCATGGCCGTGCGACATGGTCGTGGGTGAACTTGATAGGAGACCACGGGCGTGGGAATGGAAAACCACGGGCGTGCCAGGGACAAGGTTTGATTTTGTTTCTTCGACACGAGCGTGAGACACCGTGTGCCGTTCAGCCGTGTACAACAATACACGGGCATGCTACCATAACAGACAGGCATGGGAGAAGCTAACAAAGCTAGGCACGATCGTGCGACATGGCCGTGTTTGACACACACCCAAGACACACGAGCGTGGGGTAGTAGTCGGGTATGACCTAAATCACAAAATTTGAAAAACATGGGCTCACCCTCAAAGTACACGGGCATGGCCCTAGGCCGTATGAACCTCCCCTATATAACCAAACCACTATTCATCTTCTTCCCCTTTTCAAAACCCTAGCCGAAATCTACCCTTCCCCATTCCCTATGTGACAGCCCTAAATTGACCCTAGTCGGAAAGTGGTTTCGGGACCGCTAAACCGAGTCACTGAAGTATTTGAATATAATATTTATTGTCTAAAATATGTGAATATGAATGTGTGAAAGTTTTAAGCTTCGATTTAGTCGATTGCATGTGAATTTAGTTAATAGGACTTATGTGTGACACTTTTGAAATGTGATAGGTTAATCTATAAGGATCTATTAAATGCATGTTAGAAAATGCTTGTACTTGCATGTCAAATTACCCAAAATTTTAGGTAGTGGCCGGCCATGCTATGGGTTAAAACATATTATAAACATTTTGTGTAAAAATTTTGTGTTAGAAATAATAAAATAAAAGGTTAGTAATAAAGTAATGGAAATTGGGGGGTGATGGAAAACAAAGTGAGAGTTTGGTTCTTCTTGGCCGAAAAACCAAGTAAAAGAAAGAAAGAAAGGTTTGAAGAAGTTCGGCCATGCTTGTAACTAGGTTGAGCTCAAGAGCAAAGGGGAACTAAATCTGATAAAGGAAAGGAAAAAGTAATTGAATAGCCGTTGAAGTCGTTCGACAACATCCGAGGTAAGTCTTCGAGTAATGGAACTTAGTTTTTGATTTGATTAAGTCATGACATATAAGCATAACAAATAAATGGTGATATAATGATTCTACTTGAATTATATATTGAGGTAATTGGTTTATACTTATGATGGGCAGCCGAACGCGTATAGAGATCATGTTATAAAGCAAATCAAAATCATACTCTTTGTATGTGGCTATTGAGCCGAAAATGGTAAAGGTTGATAAGTGTCTTGTGTTTGAGTTCTAGTAATGAAAATGAAATATAAATGTGTTATGATTTATTGATATATGTGCATGATTATTCAGATGATAACCGGACTAAGATCTGAAGGCATTTGTGCTAGTGACTATATTCGGGCTAAGTCCCGAAGGCATTTGTGCTAGTTACTATATCCGGGCTAAGTCCCGAAGGCATTTGTACTAGTTACTATATTCGGGCTAAGTCCCAAAGGCATTTGTGCTAGTGGCTATATCCGAGCTAAGTCCCGAAGGCATTTGTGCTAGTGATTATATCCGGGCTAAGTCCCGAAGGCATTTGTGCGAGTTGCTATATCCAGCTAAATCCCGAAGGTACTTGGGTTTGGAAATGAGCGGTCTTGCTATAATAACTTCAATTAATACGTTCATAAATCCAAACGATAAGGTATGTTTCGTATATGCATTGGAAAGGTTGATTCCTTTTAAATAGTATTCGTTCAATTGATTAACAAGCTTTCGGCCTTTAGTCAGGTTTGATCCTGAGTGTATGAATATAATGGTTGAAGCGTGAAGTAAACATGATTTTGGGAATATGCGTATATGCAATTGTTCATTTAGTCATATGAACGCTATACCTTAGTTGTAAATAATTTCATTACTTAAAACTTACTAAGCATCAAAATGCTTATTCTGTTGCTTTAATTCTCTGTTTTATAGATTTTGTTCGTCAGCTATCGAACTCGGGAGTGTCAAAGTCGAAGTCGTCCACACTATCTACGCCCCTTTGGTACTCTTTTAGTTGAATTTTGATAATGGCATGTATAGGGCTGACCTTTGTTGTTAATTAAGTATCTTTTGGTAATGTATATTCGTATAGCCATGCAAAAATGGCTTGTTTATTTTGAGTATAACATTATGGTCATTTTGTATATATGGTCTTATGATATGGTTATTAAGTGGTGTGGAAATGTTTGGTAATGATTAGCCATTGGAATGGCCAATCATGGTCCTATTGGTGCTGCGTACGACATGGCTAATCGTGATTATACTTGAAAATGAAGTATGTCAATTTACTAATTGATTCATGGAAATTTATGAAATAGGTAAAATTTACCTTAGAATAGATGCTGACAGCTGCAGTGATGTGAATTTGAAAAATCACTAAAAATAGTAGGAATGGAATTAAATAGTGAATAAATTATGTAATTGAATCTTGATAAGTCTATATTCATATGAAAGAAACAAAACGACCATATGAGCCGTATTTTATGAGATGTTTAAGTTTTCGTGAAACAGGGCCAGAGCATTTTCTGGATCCCCTATTCTGATTTTGGAAATTCACGATAAATTAGCCAGAGACAACTAAAAGTCATGCTTTATATGTACAGATTCATTTTTTAGTATAGTTTCATTAAAAACAAACGGAATAAGTATTAAAGCTTTGTACAGGGAGATATCTAAGTCGTAATGCATGAAGGTCAGAGTAGTCGAACCCTGAAACAGGGGAGACTTTAACTAATAAACTGTACTAATTGGCCCAACCAAAAATTCTAGAAAAAAATTTGTAGATGGATATATAAGTCTAGTTTCAGGAAAAATTCACGGAATCAGTTTTCGAGTTTTGGAACTCGAGATATGATTTTTAAAGTGGCTGTGATGCAGTTAGCCAGCTTGCCTAGAAATTTCGAAATGAACTGTGTAAGTAAATGACTTAAGTCCGTTAACACCTCGTGTTCGACTCTAGCAATGGTCTCGGGTACGGCGCGTTACACCCTAATCCCTATTCCGGCCACCATTCCCTAGACTCTCACTTCCCCAACCCCCAAACCACCATCAAATCCACTCCCCTTGCATTAATCCCCACTTTCCCCTTTCTATACCCTCTATTTTTCCTCCACACAGCTATATCCCTGCATCACACGCCCGTGCTCGCCACCAACACGCCCGTGCACCACCCTACTGCAGCCTTTAGTTCACTTTCTCCACCTTATTTTTCCAATTTGTGTTGCTACATTAGTATTCTACATGCTTTACATAGATATTGTTACTATTACAAATATGTTTTAGACAAGTTAGGAATTTGCTTTAGAATTTTCTATATTTGAATTGTTTAAGCTACTAAATAGCATATACTAGTTTTAGGCCTCTTGGTTAACTACTAATGTATCTTGGATTCTATCAATGCTCATGTATTTTTAGGAACATTATGTCGTCTCGAGAGGCAAGAAGGTCGCGGTCCCATCCTCAAAGAGACGTAGGGGACCAGGTTCTTCCTCGGTACGTGCTACAACTGAAGTTTAGCACTCGTTCCTTGAATTTTCGAAAGCTTCATAGGAGGAGCTATTTCAGATACTACATGCACGACCCCTCACTACAGGTCGTTGCATTGACTGGGCTACCGTCGAGCAAGTTCAGCTAGCTGATACCATTCGCGCCCTCCTGTCCACAGACCCATGAGAACAATTCTTTGCTATTACCGAGCCCACTTATTTAGAGCCAACTTTAGAACTATGCTCTACATTTCATTTACAGGTGGTGATGACGAACAATGACGACCCAGGCACCGTTCACTTCCGATTAGGCGGTCTAGTTCTTGCGATGAGTGTCCCAGAGTTTGGTGTCACTCTGGGACTTTACACCGATGAGTTTATAGAGGAGGAAGACATGAATGCACTACCACGAAATATCCACATTTCTCCCTCCTTGTGCTAGAAAGCTTTGGCACCACTCTCTTCCACCTACAACCCGAGCTGATCGAAAGCCTCAACTCTCTCTCCTTCCCTATGCTATCTCCATGCCATATTGGCACACACCTTGACCGAAAGGAGAGAGAGCACCGGTGTCACCAACACCCACGATGCCTACTATTTATGGTGCATGGCTAATGCACGCGTGACTGACGTGGCGTACTTCATTGCTTTCGCCATTCGCCATCAGACCGAGCAGCATAGGAAGGGAGTGATCTCCATCGGCCCCTACATGATGCACCTTGCCAGACACTTCGGCCTCCTTAACACCGTGGCCCAGTCATCTGCGCTTACACTGATAGGTTAGATGTCCCTACAGGGCATCATAACTATGTTACACATGAGGATGATGTTCCCCCATAGCATGAGGAGCCTTCCACCGCGCCACCTAGGGAACGACTAGTTCATACGGCTGCTTCATTGGCACACCTTTCCGACCGACTCGATCACTTCGAGCAGTATTGTACTAAATAGTTGGAGATGATTCACGAGCGAGATCGACGATGTGATAGACAGATAGACGATATGCAGGCCATGATGCAGCAGCAGTGTCAGTACTTCCACATCGCCACCCCAACGCCACCACCTGAAAGGCCCACTGACGAGGATCATTGAATCCTCTTATATTTTTATTTTTATTTTTATTCTTCTTTTTATTTTTATTTTCATTTCAATTTTATTATTTTATTTTGAAAGACATATCTATATTAGTAAATTTTACTTTTTTTCATTTTCTGGTATTTCTAACAAGTAATCCCATTACGCTCTCTTCCATACCAACTCTTAATAAGCTCTACATGATTCTACAGACTTCCAAGCAAAGCTGCTAGGAATATTTTACGGAATGAGGAAACAAATGGGAAACAATACCTTACGAGTGCCATGTTCAACGACCCCATTTCTTCATCTAACCAAGAACAATGGCAGCTACTACTTTCCCCAAGCACTCCCGCCTCAGAATCAAGCTCCGCATCCATATAACAGGGAGTTTCCCCTCCTTTCCTCTTATGATTTTCTTTATTTTGAATAATCTATCTTTGTACATTGAGGGCAATGTACATCTTAAGTGTGGGGGGTAAACATGAAACCTAACTTTTTGCATTATTCTTAAATCCCTGAATTTGGTCTTATGCTTAAGTGATTTTCTCATAATATTGATAGAATGAATTCTAATTGATCTATAATTATTGTTGATATGTCGTGAATTAGACCAAGGGAATTATGCATGATTATTTGATTATAGGACCTTAAAGAATCGAGCATGATAAGTTGATATTTTGAGAAATAAATTTTTTTAGACTATTTTTCCTAAATTGAGGTATTATCTTGAAATCTTAAGTATACAGGAATGACATCAAAAACCCAAATTTTTGGTGAGATTTTTGAGCCTTTTGAGCATATAGCTTTCTTTCTTGCTCACTTCTTTTGTGGTTTGAGTGTGTCAACATTGAACTGTTATTCTAGAACTTGCTTCGATTATACATGTCGAGATCACACGTATGATTTGATACACTGAGATGATAAAGGCACTTAGGATTTAACCCATTTACTCCATAAAAAGCCTTCCCACAAAATTAAACCCTTAGTGAACCCCCTTTTGAGCATACTAACTTTTTTTATTGATTAACCTTCATCATTAACCCATTAACCTATTATTGTTGAAATCCTCTTTCTTAATTTATTTTTTTCAAGATTAAATTTAATATTGTTACCTCACTATGTTCACCATTTTTTGTTACTGAATCATGAGGTATATTTCTATATTGTATTGACTTGATTTGTTCTTAAAAAAAACACTTAGTATTATTATTGTAATTCTCAGCAAGCTAAAGTTGTCATGAACTCATGTAAAATAGTTCTAGATATTTATTTTTGGTTTAGTAATTAAGTTTTTGATAGTGGGGTAATATATTAAAATTATCTCGATTTTAACCCTTGTCTCTTCAGCTTGTATCCATACCTATAACCTAAACCCCATTACAACCATGCAAAGACCTTTTGATTAGTGTATCATATCATTTACAAGTGGTGGAGATTTGATTTTCACGCAAGCCTATGGTAATAACTTTTCATGTTAGACAATCGAGTGCTTAATCTTGAACCTTAAACACTTTGAGTGATTTGAGTGAATCTTTAGTAAGGATGCCATCTCTTGTATATTTAGGACAAAGTTAATTACTTGAAGGAAGGAGATTACCTATAATTTTGTTATCAAAGTATTCGATTTAGATTGTTTGAGGTTTTTAAAGCCCCTATAGTTGAATTCTCGTTGTATGATTTTCCGTGGAATAATTTGTAACATTATCAGTAATGCTTATGTGATTGAAAGGAATGAATTCTAGTAGTAAATGAGAATTTTTCTTGAGGACAAGCAAATACTTAACTCTGGGGGTATTTCATAAATGCCAAATTATACATATTTATACCCCAAATACTTAGCATATTTATGGATGTTTATTACTAGATTTGTGGATTCTGGTGCTCTTAATCCGGTTAATTCATGTTTTTTACTCAGGAGAGCACCAAGAGTCACAAGGAGCCAAAAACGAGCAAAAAATGGACAAAATGGACCAAATCGAGAAGATGACACGGCCTAAACCTTGCCACACGGGCATCTCACATACCCGTGGCCTTCGGAGGTGTCGACCAAGGTTTTCAAGATTCACATGGCCTGGCCATTGAGCCCACATGGCCGTGTGCAATTTAACGGATCGAACACGGCCTGGCAATCACGTCACACGGCCGTGGCACACGGGCATGTCCCTTTTTCAAAGAGTTGTATTTTACACGGAAAAGGATACTTAGGGAGGAAGAAAACTAATCCAAAGCCTATATAAACACCCTAAGTATGACCTAATAAGGGGGCCTCTTCTAGAACTTTTCTGGAATACAAAACCACATGCCAGGAATTACTTGAAGAAAGCCAGACGATCCATCCCAAAAGCCAGAGCTACTCCAAGACTGAAGATCTCTCTCAGAATTCCTTCAAGGGTTTTAGAGTTTTCTTCATGTTTTGTTATTTTGATACTTTTGAGATGTACTCTTATTTTATTATGAATTAAACCCCTTAGATACCTAAGGGGGATAAAACCTATGATGGATCTTGTTATTATTATCTGAACTGTATGATAAATACTTGATTTGTTCTTAATTATGTGTTCTTAATGCTTGAGTTAATATTCCTGGTATTAATTCATGGTTTGATGTGCTTATGCAGAAGAGGAATAGACCCTACCTAAGAGTAAATTTGGCATAATTAAGCGGAGTTGATCGAATGCTTAGAAATAGGGTTACAAAATTTTGCCGGATTAGGGTAAAACCTAATATGGGAGTCCATAGAGGGATTTACTGCTTCCCTAGGGGTTTTAATTAAGAAAGAAATTCGATTAATTCAACTGAGGGTTAGACGTTATTAGTCTCGAAAGGGATAATAACATAGGTTAGGAAATCTCACGGATCAAATCAAGTGATTAAATCATCTGGTTCAGAGTCAGATAACAAGTGAAATTTAGGTGGATTCCTCCTTGGGTGTTGTCTTTATCAATTGCTTTTCTTCAAGTCTTTTTCCAAATTTTCTCTTTGCTTTGATTAAATTAGTTAATTAGTTTAGATAATTAGTTTAATAAACAAACCCTTTTATTCTTAAGCTAGATAATAAAAATATAGTTATTGCTAGTACTTTTGGTTCCCTTGGGTATGATATCCCAGTCTTGCCATTACTATACTATTGTTCGATAGGTGCGCTTGCCTTTTCCTCTTGATAATAGTTAGTCTAGGTTTGATCTTCATTATAAATATTTATTACTTGTTACAAATCACGCGATCATAAGGAAAGAGAGGCTCTGATACCTTGATGAGAGCTATAAAAATTTAAAAGAGGAAGAAGAGAAGAATAGGATAAAGAAGAAGAGTATCAGAGAGAGAAAAGAGAGAGAAAGAGATTGAGAAAATAGTATTGAATTTTCATAACCAACACTAGCACACACGAGGGTGCTAAAATAAAAAAATAATAGTCATTACAGTTGTTATTTTGTTAAAAGGCTGAGCACAAAAAAGCCCTGTTTCATTAACCAAGCCCTTCGTCCTAAGACGCAGTGTATTCATTAAAGTACCCCTCCCAAAACATGTCGTTTTTTGTAACATAATTAGCTTAACAATTTAAACAAAAATAAACAGAAATTAACAACTTTTTAACCCCATTATCATAATGCCATAACATTTTTTTAGGTTATGGCTGTTATTCTCTTTAATCATGTTGTCTCATCACTGTTTTATGATAAGTTCAGTTATATTGGCGGAGGGGTGTTGATCACTCGAAGTGGAAGGTGGAGGTGTTCTTGATCCTTCTTAGGGTATAGTTTTAAGATTGTCCTCTTTTGTTTGATTCGCTTTTTGAGCGGTGCTGTTTCGAAGTCAGTCTTGGACCCTACTCTCCGGTTATTTTTTCTTGTTTTTATTTATTTTGTCTCACTTTGTTTCTTTTCATTTTACCTCTTTCCCATTATTTTTTATTTTCATTTCATGTAATTAAAAAGGATTGCATAAGGTACTATTTTAATAATGTTTGGGGTGGTCTTCACCTCTTTTGTTGTTTCGGGTTGATGATAGGGTCTGCTAGTGAACTGTATTTTTCCATCTTTTTAGGATAGTTCTTATTCTATTCTTTTAAATGATTGATTATTTTTTCTATTATTTTTGTGGTCACAGTCTTTAATTTTCCATCTAGTTACTTTTCTTTTTATTTTTTTATTTTTTGTGATTTTTCTGCTACTGTGTTATGGGGTGGTCTTTGGTTTTCGGTGGGCGTGTTATCTATTACTAGTTTTGTTATGTGAGACGGGGTGTTCTCTGTTGAGCGATGTGGTTGCTTGGCTTTCAGTGTCTAGGCTGTGTAGGTATCTTTGAGAGGGAACTTGTTATGGTTGATGAATCGAATGAGATGCTAGCTAATCTCAAATTTTCAAAGTCCGAAAAAGAAAGGGTGGTGTGTCAAAATACGACAGAATTTGACATGCAGGGTTTTGAGGCATGGGCGATTGGGAAAACCATGTCTGAGGAAAAAATCATTAGGGAGGTGATATATCGAGTTCTAAAATCCCTATGGTTCACGAAGGTGGCGATGAACTTTGTGGCTATGTCGGATATGTTGTTCTTGGTTAAATTTGGCTTGAGGGAGGAGAGGAAAAAGATCTTTAATCTTACCCCTTAGAGTTTTGACCAGTGCTTATTTTTATGGTACCATTCATTAACAATTAAGATATAAGCTATTACATTTTTCATTATGTGCCATTTTGGATTCGTATATATAATATTCCTTTAGAACGAATGGATCGTCAAGTGGCCATTAATGTTGAAGGAGCTATAGGTGAAGTCTTGGCTATTGATTTTAGGGATAGGGAGGGATGTTGGATTGAATACATAAAGGTAAGGGTTAAAATGAATATCTTTAAACTGTTAAGACAGGTGGTTTACATGTAGGGGTCGATAGAAAGGAAATTATGTGCGCTTTAAAATACAAGAGACTCCTACGTTCTAGTTATCTCTACGGTTGTATAGGCCATCATACACAAAAATACAAGTAATTTAAGGCTATCAAATGGGTCAATATAAAATTCCAATACGGGAACTAGCCAATGGTTCAATTGGGGTAGCCAAATCAAGGGTCAGGCATATGGAGAAATAGAGTGGAAATCTTAAAGACAAGAGAAGGGAAAAAAGATTTGGGTGGAAAAATTAGAAGTTTAGTTGAGCTGGGGGGAGTTATAATGCCACAGAGAAGTAAAAAGAAGGCCAAAATGGGGGAACAGGTCTCAGGGTTGTGCTCATTGTTAGAAAAGAGTGTTAATCGGCTTACGAAAGAAAAATATTGGTAAACTAATGAATAAACATAAAAAGCACAAGGGTGGTAATGGGGAAGGGCTCGAAAAAAGCCCGATTTGACTGTTCGAAGGAAAACTTTAGAAGGAGCTCTTTTCAAGGCGACGGCTGGCGACCAGCCCCGCTTAGAGTCATGAAAATTTTATGTTCGAACTATCGTGGGTGTAGGAACCCTGTGATAGTTCGTGAGCTGAGGCGACTTCTCATTGCCAAAGATCCTAAGGTTGTTTTTCAGAATGAAACTAAGCTAAAGGCTAATGAGTTTGAGCACATCCGAGATAGGTTTAAAATGAATGAGTGTTTCATGGTTGAGCCTATAGGTCATAAAGGTAGGTTGGCATTACTTTGGAGAGATGGGGTGGTTGTTATCATTTAGAATCACTCAAGGTATCATATTGATTCGTTGGTTAGAATAGAGGAGCAAGATCAAATTAGATTTACAGGCTTCTATGGCTACCCCGAGCTCTATAATATCCTGAATTAGGGCTTAATCGAAATAGTGGTTTCGTGACCACAAATCCGAGATAGAAATAATTATTTTATAATTATTTTGATGATTATGATATGATTGCATGATTGTGTGAAAATTTCGTGATGAAATTCTATGCCTAAAGTGCTTAAATTAAAAGTAGGGACTAAATCGAATAAGCTGCAAAACTTGCATTCTAGAAGTTTTTAGTATGAAATTGTTTTGGAATGTTAATGAGGAGGTCTTAAATAGCAATTTTACCAATTTTAAGTTCATGGACAAAATTAGGACATGGAAGGAATTTTTGGAAAGTTTAGTAGTAAGGGTATTTTGGTCATTTAGTTATTAAAATGAATTAAAAACAAAATTAAAAGCCAATTTTTGTCCATCTTCTTCATTAGGCCGAAATTTCAAGGGTTCTCCATAGCTAGGGTTTGTTTCAAGCTTCCAAGCTCCATAGTAAGTGATTCCAAGCCCCGTTTTTAATGTTCTTTACGTTTTTGGTATCCCGGTAGCTCGATTAAGCTTATGTTAGCAATAATTCAACCTAGGGTTTATATTTGGAAAAATACCCATAGGTGAAATTTGTGTATTTTGATGTTTTATGATAGAATATGAGGTTTTAAATTATGTTAGACAACTTGTGCTACTCGGTTTTGAGTGAAAACGAGTAAAAGGGCTTAATCGGCAAAAATACCTAATAGTCATAAGTATATGTTAGAGAGAGAATTTGATGTTGCCATAGAAGGGAAAAGTGATCAGCATGTTATAAAACATAAGAATAAGGAATAAAGTTTAATTCCTGAGCCTAGGGGCAAAAGTTTAGGGGCAAAAGTGTAATTTTTCCAAAGTTCGTATTAAATGCTGTTTTGATGAATGTATGTATTAAATAAGATTAATTTGGCATTATAGATCAAGAGAAACGAGATTCAAGTCGCGATCGAGGAAAAGAAAAGATTGTGGACTAAATTGCAAAATCTTTATATTTTGGTACCAAGGTAAGTTCATGTTTAAATGTAGTAACATAATTGTCATTTTAAGCAATTTAATGTTGTTTCTATGATATGATGTTGATTATTATCATGAAATATTATGCTTTGTGGTTATTGTTGAATAATATGTAATTATGTGAATTACTGGATGAGTATGAACTATCACCGAGTATCGGTTCCGATATTCCGTGGAAGATGGCAAAGATGTGAGATCGAGGAAAAAAATCCCGTTTGAACCTTAGGAATAGATTAGGATACAAGTGACATGTCACTAGGATGGTTGAGCATCCGAACTCGTTGAGTTGAGTCCGAGTTCACTTATGGATGCAAATGTCCGAACTCGTTGAGTTGAGTCCGAGTTCGTGAAATGTAACTAGGCATCTGAACTCATTGATTTGAGTCCGAGTTCACTTATGGATGCGAACGCCCGAGCTCGTTGAGTTGAGTCCGAGTTCACTTAGGGGCGGGTTACATGATTTCTTGATTACATATGAGGCACTTATGTGCAAATTATCCATGTATCTGAGTTGTATTCCGATGTGTTCAACGGGTGAAATTTCTAGTGAAATGGAAGAACACTTAAGATGCAAGTGACGTTTTGGTAAGTGTTGTGAAATGGACACTTTGGACAGGTATGTTCTTAACCCTCTGGTTGAAATTAGATACAACAACGATAAGGTGGTAAGATGATGAATGATGTTTAGAAATGTGATATATGTTTTGGTGATACCATGCTAAAGTTGTTTGGTATATTTGTATTCTTATGTTACTTGTTATTTACATCTGAACTTACTAAGCATTTATGCTTACTCCCTCCTCTTTATTTACTGTAGTTTTGAACAAGCCAGCTCGGGAATCGGGACGGGTTGAAGGTTCGATCACACTATCCAAAGGACTTTCATCTGGGTAAATGGCTTGTAAAACTTAAGTATGACATGTATAGCAATATACTTATTTGGTGTAAATAATTTTATGATATGGCCATGTTTGGTTGAGAAAATGTTTGATATTGATAAGTCATGGTGATGGCTAATTTAGATCATGTTTGATATTATGGAAGTTTAATAGGTTATCTAGTTCATAAAAATTCATGGAAAGATGAAACTTGCCTTAAAACAGAATATTGCTGCAGCAATGACATGAATTTGAAAAATCACTAAAACTAGTATAAATGGAAATAAATAATGAGTAAGTTATGAAATTGAAGCTTAATGAGTCCATTTTCATTTGGATTGAACAAAATAGACATATAAATTATATTTTATGAGATATTTAAACTTTTGTGAAACAGGGCCAGAGTGATTTCTGGATCCCCTATTCTGACTTTAAAAATTCATAATAAATTTTAAAAAAATAATTAGAAGTTTTTATTTATATTTAAAGATTCCTTATTGAGTCTAGTTTTAAGAAAAACAAACCTCGTAGTCATTGAAATTTTGTATAGAGAGATATCTGATTCGTAATACATAGATGTCAGAGTAGTTGAATCCTAAAATAGGGGATACTTTAACTAATAAATTGTGCTAATTGGCCAAACCAAAAATTCTAGAAAAAAAATTAGTAAATAGATATATGAGTCTAGATTTAGGGAAAATTTACAGATCTTGATTTCGAGTTTCGTAAATTGAGATATGATTTTTCTTGTAACTGTGACGCGGGTAGTTAGAAAGCTGTGAATGTAGAAACAAATGATTTGAAGTTCTTAATTTGATAAATTATGTTCGATAACCCCTCAAGCTCGACTCTGGCGATGGTTTTGGGTATGGGGGCGTTACAAGCTCAACCAAAGGCACATGTCTTGGGACCTTATTTAGAGAGTTGGGAATTTTTTTAGGGATGAGTGGATCATTGAGGGTGACTTTAATGAGGTCCTTGATGATATGGAGAAAAGTGGGGGTAGACGTAGACCTAGGGTTCTTATGGATAATTTTAAAAAATTTATTGAGGATTTAGCTGTGGTCGATATCAAGCCCGATAAAGGATGGTTTACTTTGAACAATAACCATGAAGAAGGAAGGTTGGTAAAAGAAAGGCTCGATAAATTTTTGGTTTCGGCAAATTGGTTGGGTGAGGCACTGCTCTTATCGTTAGTGGTAATCCATCAAGCGACCTCAGACTATGATGCCATTCTACTTGATACTCGGGGTAGGAAACCTAAGGAGGACATAAGGGATATGAGCTTTTGTTTAGATTTGAGGCCTGTTGGGCTAAAGAAAAAGAAGCTAAGGATACGATCGAAAGGATTTAGGGCCAGAGGAACAGGAACATTCTTGACAGCATTGAAGGGATTTGTACTCATTTAGGGGAGTGGCAGCACCTTGATTCAAGAGAAGAAGTCGTATGCATCAACTGGTTGATCAGATGATAGACTGATTGATGGGCCGAATATAGAGTCTAATATCAAAGTGTTGAGAACTGCCCGTGCAGAGCTGGATTGTTTCTATACAGAGGAAGAGACCTATTGGGCCTAAAGATTTAAGATTCAATTTCTTAAGGATGGGAACACTCATTTTTTCCATGTGTGTGCATATCGGAGGGAAAAAAAGAAACAAGATTAAGGGTCTGCTTGATACCGAGGGGAAGTGGATTGTCGATTCGAAAGTCGTGGGTGTTGTGGCTAGAGACTATTCTTTTCTTAAATCAGAAGCTAGTGGAAATTACAAGAGGATTTTGGATCAAATCCCTATGTGCATTACACTTGATGTGAACTTGGCTTTGGAGAATAGAGTTACGGGTAAGGAGCTTATTGAGGCTTTTAATCAAATGGACCCCCGCAAGGCTCTGGGTATTGATGTGCTCTTACGTCTTTTTTACAAAGAAAACTAGGGTGGGGTGGGGAAGGACGTGCATCAATTCTGTCATGAGGTTCTTAATGATAGCAAAGGTATCGAGGATATCAATGAGACGGCTTTCGTACTTATCCTTGAAATCAAAGAGCCTAAGGACATGACCTATTTTCGCCTTATCAATTTATGCAGGGTGATTTACAACATGATTTCCAAAGTTTTGGCTAATAAATTAAAAACTAACCTGCTTATGTACATTAGCCAAAACTAGAGTGCTTTTGTCCCAGGGCGTATGATCTATGATAACATTTTTATTGCTCATTAGCTTATGCATTACCTTCATAGTTCAAGAAATGGCATTAACAAAGGATTTGTTATCAAGTTTAATATGACTAAAGCTTATGATCGGGTTGAATGGGATTTTTTTGAGAGGGTGATGATTCGTATGGGTTTCTCAGCCAATTGGTTGACGATGGTGATGCGCTGCGTTCGTACGATCTGATATTTTATTAAGTGCAATTCGATCCTCTCAGTTGAATTTTTTCGGAGAGAGGGCTTCATCAAAGGGATCCACTCACACCCTATCTTTTCCTTTTCTGTATAAAGGCTTTTTCTAGAATGCTTTAGGGGGCCTAGAGTGGGGGTAACATTCGAGGTATTCGGGCCACTCAGAATAGGCCCAGGATCAATCATCTTTTTTTTTGTGAACAACGCTATTTTGTTTGCCAAGAATAAAAAAGAGGAGGTCGAAGCCATTAAAGAGATCTTACATGGGTTTGAGATGGCTTCGGGCTACAAGATTAACCTTTCCAAGTCTATCATTTATTTTATCCTTAACATCCCTAAAGACCAGAGGCGACATTTGAGTGACATGTTGGGTATGAGGGTGCTTGAGACCATGGATAACTATTTGGGTCTTCCGTTAATCATCGGCAAGAACAAAACGAAGGCTTTTCAGCACATTATTAACCATTTCTCTATTTGGATAAAAGGATGGTCAAAAAGGTGTAACACCCCTAACCTGTATTCGTCGCCGTAGTAGGGTTACAAGGTATTACTGATCAATTCACAATGTAAGGCATACACTTGTCAACCGTAAAGCATTATTCTCATAAATCATTCAACACAATCACATTGTCCCTTATAAGGGCCTACGAGGCCTTAAACATGCTTTAGAAGTGGTTCAAGAGTAAACCAATATCATACGAGAATTTTGGAATCTTAATAAAATTTCAACCATACAAGGGTCACATGCTCATGTGAACAGGCCGTGTGCCTTACACAGCTCCAGACACGCCCGTGTTCCAGGCCGTGTAGATACAGGGCACACATACTGACTTGCACCACACGACTAAAGACACACCCGTGTGCCAAACAGTGTGAAAACTAGAGAGTATACTGACTTATGCAACACAGCCAAGTCACACGCCCGTGTGCTAGGCCGTGTTCCAAATTAAAGGGTGTACTGACTTGTACCA
Organism: Gossypium hirsutum; assembly: GCF_007990345.1. Classification (NCBI taxonomy): domain Eukaryota; kingdom Viridiplantae; phylum Streptophyta; class Magnoliopsida; order Malvales; family Malvaceae; genus Gossypium; species Gossypium hirsutum. The sequence continues at coordinate 65,375,529 of NC_053433.1, forward strand.
CATGTCCAATCACACGCCTATGTATGAGACCGTGTGGACCATATTGAATTTATTTTAATAACAACACCAAGAGACACACGGCTGTGTAACATGACCATGTGTCGCACATGACCGAGACACACGCCCGTGTCTTTGCCCATGTGGACAAAAATAGGCCATTTGCAAGTTTGCCACCCCAACTCATGCTCACCTAAACAACCAAAATGGTACCATTTCATCAATCAATTAGGCAGCCAAAAACATCAAGAAAGTTCACAATTCATATCATTATAATCTCATTAATACCAAAACTCAATTCACTATCATTTATTTAACCAATTACATGCCAAAACAATATCAAACAATATGGATTATTTACCATAATTCAAATAACCATTTGAACAACTATGAAACCTTAACCACATTCATACAAAACATACCAAACTAAGCCATTACTCATGGCTATATATTTATATACCGAACCATGCACATTTACAAGCCATTTCTAATAGCTAAACACACATCAATATTAACGTCATTTGCAAGCCAACTCTCATGGCTATAATCACAACCAAAATACCACATCTAGCCTATACATGCCATATACCAAAGATGTTTAACTCAAAAGTACCAACTTAGATGTTTGATAGTGCGATGATATTCCTGACAACTCTCGGATCTGAGTTAGCCTTTATTCACTATAAAACATAGAAAAATCACACAAAGGAAGCTCGTACGTAAATAACTTAATTCATCGAATAATTGTAAATCAACAAATTTCACATTAACTACAAACCTTTCTCATGTCTTAAAACATGATTAAATACCATCTTATTGAACTTTCTCTATTTAATACTTGAATAGGTTCTGTACATACCTGTATCGCCTCTACTAACCTTTTTCTTAACCACATCATTCGTTTACCCATTGAACCATTCGAAATAGAAATTGAATACTCAATAGTCTCATACTATAAGTACCTATACCATGGCCCATAGCCAAATCAATGTAACTTATCCAAAAAAACAATTATCATGGTCTGAAGCAAAATCATCCGGTATGCATGCCCCAAAGCCAAATCGGTATCACTCGCAGCCGAAGTGTTAATATCATGGCCCGAATCCAACTCAACTTATCATCTAATAACAAGATACTAGTATCCAAATCTATTCCTAAAGTTCAACCGGGACTTCACACTTTTCGTTTCTATCATCGAATGCATTCGTAGAGTCATTTTCACAATTCGAACACAATCCATAATCTCATAATCATAGTTTATGTGATATCAAAGCTTTTAACATACTTTTATAATGAAATTACCACATACGAACTTACCTTGAGTATGAAAACGGTGAAATGAGTCAATTACTTGATAATCTTGCCTTTCCCTCAATCTAATTTCAGATTCCTCTTTTCTTGATCTAAATATATTCAAAATTAACTTATTCAATCTCATATTCTTTCAATTTAATCCAAAACATACATTTAGGCCTTTTTACACATTTGCCTACATTTAATAGTTTAGTCCCTATTTCACAAATACATAAAATTCACATAATTTCATTAAACCCAAGATTAGCTGAATTACAACCCTAACAGGCCAAAACTTTTATTTCTTTCACATTTCAACCTCTCAATTTTCATATTTCACAATTTAATCCCTATTATGCATTTTCATCAAAAATCATTTTACAAAACATGAAAATCTATCATCAAGCTTTCATATTTCATCCTCAAATACCAAAGAACACATAAACTCATCAACGACAACTCTTAAAATCTTTGACAGTTTCAAAATTAAAGGTACAAGCTAGCTAGATTAAGCTACAACAATTACAAAAACATAAAAATCATCAAAAACGGATCAAAAACCATACCTTAATTGCTTGAATTTGCCTAGCCGAATGAAAAACCCTACTTCTTCTTCTTTTAATTTTTGGTGCATGAAGATGAGAATGAAGCTTAATTATCTTTGTTTTATTTATTTTAACATTTAATAACCAAATTACTAAACTAACCTTATTATAAATCATTTAATATCATCCATTTAATGTCCATATAAGTCCACTAACATTTAAAATGGTCTAATTACTATTTAAGGCCATCATAGTTAAAAGCCAAAGCTATTTGACACCTTTAACAAGTAGAATGCAACTTTTGCATTTTACGTTATTTAGTCATTTTTCTCAAATTAAGCAACTAAACAATAAAATTAGCCCACAAAATTTTCACACATATATTCTATCATGCTGTAAACAAAAAAAATAATATTAAAATAAATTACCAACATCAAATTTGTGGTTCCAAAATCACTGTTCCATTTTAGCTAAAACCGGGCTGTTACAACTCTCCCCCTTAGGGATTTTTGTCCCCGAAAATGTAATGCCCCGAATTTTGGCCTAGAAGTATTAGGCCTTTAGTATGGGTCCATAAGTATATAAGCATTTAATTGTACAAGGAAATGACACAATTAAATGTCTGTTTTAATGGTTAATGGCCCTGAGAAGTGTTGAAGAAATCTTGGGTTCAAACCTGGGCTTTAGCAAAAATTCTGGTAATAAGCGAATAAAACCCTGGGTGCTTGGATGAAGGCCTTTTAAATTATTGTGGTAAATAAATGACACAATAAAGCTTGTGGTCTAGTGGTTGTGGCGTCATTAAGGTTGCAAGGGTGCTTGTGTTCAAGTCTTGGCTCTTGCAATTTATTTTGGTTTTTCTTTTAAAGGAACCTGGACTCCGGCCTATAGACCTTATATTTAATTGAGGATAATATATGACACAGAAAGAGCATGTGGTGGAGTGGCAAGGTGGCGTGTTGTGTAACTGTGAGGTCTAAGGTTCAAGTCTTAGGATGCGTAATGGAGTATTTATTTTGCTATTTGAGCTGCGTAGGAGGTAGAGTTGGACTGGAATCTGTGGTTGAGGTGGTCACAAGAAAATAAGGAATTTTCCTAATGGTTGAAAGTAATCCCACGTCGGGAAGCTAACATGGGAATTGGTGAGAAGCTGGCTTTAAATAAAGCGAACCAGATGAGTTTGGAAAGAAGAAAATGGGTAATTAAGACCTAATGCAGGATGTGCTAAGGTTGGTGATCGTGGAGTTCGGCGCGTTCTCATAAACAGATGTGTATTCATACCCTTCTTTGTTTGAAATCGGAAAAAGCTAAAAGTCGTCACAAGCGTTCTTATGTGCTGAAGCTATTTTGGGCCACGATGGGCTGAATGGACTCGATAGGCCCGTGGGCTCGCTTGTGCAAATCTAACTGTTAGGTGGGAAGTAGTTGGGCTTGATGGGCCATATGAATGTGATTGGGCCTGATGGGCCATGTGAACGAGATTGGGCCTAAAGTGGCCAAATGAATAAGTGTGGATCTGTTAGTGCTTGGTAAAGGGGTTGTGGACCTAGTTTTTGGTAACTAATCAAGCAGACATAAAACTTAAATAATTAATTAATCGCGACTGTGGACGAGTCATAAGGTTAATGTGCGGCAATGGGTATATGCATGTCTAGGATTGGATCTAGGGAGAGCTTGGTACTTAAGCGGTCTTAATGACTCACCTCCTCTTCTCTGGAATCCTACCTAGTGCATAGTATCTGTTCACTTTAGCCAACGAGGACTTGTTAACGGGCCAAGGTAAGTAATAAACCCATAATAAAGATAAATTACTGAAATACGCTCTATTTGTAAAATTGCTGAAATACCCTCGATTTCTAAGATTATCGAAATACCCTCGATTGTAAAATTATTGAAATACCCTCAATTTGTAAAATTATGAAACACCTTCGATTTGTAAAATTACCGAAATACCTTTGATTTATAAAATTATTGAAATACCCTTATTTGTAAAATTATCGAAATACCCTCGATTTGTAAAATTACCGAAACACCCCCGATTTGTAAAATTAATAGAAATACCCTTGTAGTGTAAATTTGCCAAAATACCCTTATAGTGTAAAATGACTGACATACCCCTGTAGGGTAAAATGACTGTTTTGCCCTTGAGGGTAAATGACCGACTTAGACTTCGAATTTGACTGATTTGATTATGAATGTATGACTGCGTTTTAATTGACTATACTGTGGTTGTATGACTGATATGCTCTTCATATATGTTTAAAATACTGTTATTGAGTATGGCCATTCTACATACACGCGTGATGATTGAGCATGACATACATGACATATTGCATGGGTTGGGAATTATGGAACGGAGGAAGTATATGAGGATCACATGGTTGCTTGACGACCGTGGATCTACCGATGGCTATTAAGCCTAATATTTGATTAGTAGCTTGCTACAATGAAGGTAGTACCGCAACCGGGCTACCATTTATGTGTATCGGATGAGTGGGTCGATATTTATATCCCTACATGATGTGTACCGGGGGACGAAGTTGGTGCGTGGCAGTTGGATTATTGGGATGGGTTGCACAGCATTGCATGTATGATATTATTGTGATATTATTGCAATGTGGGCTTCAGCCTAACTGAGGCTAAGATGGGCTAGGCCCAATTGATTCTATTATGGGCTATGACCTAAATGATATTGTAACAGGCTTTGGCCCACGTATGCTCTGAACTGGACTGTACTGTTACTATAATGGGCTCCGACCCAGACTGATTTTGAATTCTGTCTGTTTACTTACTGTTACTCTAGTAAGGGAATTACACACTGAGTTTTCGTAAACTCACCCCGTTTATTAACTGTACATGTAATCCCCAGCGTTAGGTGGATCGGTGTCGCAAAGGGACTAGGAGACGACCACACAACTGCATATGTTTTTTTTCTATTTCGTTTATTTAGTTAAGTACTTTGGTTTTTGATTTGGGTTGTATTAAGGCCTCTTTATTTTCTTGAATTTTTATTTGGGAAATTTATTTAGTATGCTTAATATTTGTTAGAAGTAGGGCAAGATTTTCCAAAACAACAACTGGTTTTCAAAATATCATGTTTCTGCAACTGTTTAAAAGTAAGCTTCTGCAGCAAGTAAGGTTTTAAAGGAATTAATGTTTCAAAAGTTCTAAAATGGCCAGAGGTTTTGAGCAGTAAGAAGGGTTTTCAATGAGAACATGGTTTTTGAAAAACACTTCAATGTGACACGCCAGATTCGGGCCTAGCTTCTAGGCCGAGTTTGGGGTGTTACATTTAGTGGTATCAGATCCAAGTTGTAAAACTCGACTGTGGAATTGGTTTTAAAATTGGATTTTGAAAAAAAATTGTTTCAAAAAGGTTTGAAAAGATTTGAAGTATTTGAAATGTTTTTCTGAATATTTTCCTGAAAGTGTGGTTACCAAGTCTCCGGCGCCGAATCCGTAAGTTTTCTGTTAGACTGTACTTAAAGTTAGATTTTGTATTTATCCAGTGTATGTTCTGGAAATCAGATTTTTTTTTAGTTAGCAACAATCCTGTGATGGATTTCGAAGGTAAGCAAGGTTGCGAGGAGTTCTCTGTCTCCTCGGAACATGAGATGGTTCAGGAAACTGTAGTCAAGGTAAGTCCGCTAACTTCGGGTAACAATAACCCGGAGCTTGGTACGGAGGCACTGATCCTGTTGGTAAGGGAAGTGCTGGAAGAAGTGTTTGAGGCAAAAGTTAAGGCATATGGTGAAACACTTCAGGTTAGGCACTTGGAGTGCAGCAGGAAGAGGGATCACAGTTCCTTTTAAGTCAGGTGTGTTTTGTTTGGATGTGATGTTTGAATATAGAAATTGTAGGCATGTGTGTTAAATATATGTTTGCTTTTGTGGTTAGATGTTTTGGATGGGTGTGAGAGGTTTTGAGATAAAGTTAAAAGTGTATTCGTGTGGTTTGGAACTAGAGTCTGCAGCGGAAGCGTAGTGGTGTAGATAAAACTGTAAACTGTAAACTGATCTGCATAAAACTGTTAACAAAGATAAAACGCAATTCGATAATGAGCACCAGGGATACTGGGTCTCGTGATCGTGCGGCTAGGGAGGACGCACTGTTCCAAGCTATGTTGCGGATTTTGGAGAGGGTCGCTAGGCTCAATACTGGATCATGGGGTCGAGGGCTGGTTATGGAACGACTCCAGTCCAATATAGTTGAGCTATTCAAGGAGTGCCACTTGTGTCACCCTTAATATGGCCGAGTATTGGATGGACGCTCTGTCTCAGTTTATCTATAGGTAGTGTTTTGGAACTAGAGTATGCAGCGGGAGCGTAGTGGTCTAGTCTGTGTTATGTGACTGATCTAATAGTTGGAAATTTCGAGGAAGAAATTTCTTTAAGGAGGGGTGAATTGTAACGCCTAGAATTTTGGGCCTAGAAGTATTAGGTCTTGACTATGTGAACAGTTAGGAAATAGAACATAAGTGTTTAATTATACAAGAAGGTGACATAACTGTGTATCTGCTTCAATGGTTAAGTGTTCTGGGAGTGTCTGAGAAGTCTTGGGTTCAAACCTGACTCTGATACCACTAAATGTAACACCCCAAACCTGGCCTAGACGTTATGGCTGAATCTAGTGATGTCACATTGAAGTGTTTTTCGTAAAGCGAGATCTTGTTTAAAAAAAACATTCTCTATTTAAAACTCTTTGTGCGATCTTAAAGACGTTCGTTTAGGTTCAAAGTGTGAGTTGTTTGCCAAAAAGTTATTCATACTAAAACTTCCTTATTAGATTCTAAATTATCAGTAGTTAAATTAGGTATTTTGATGTAATAAGGCCTCTCTAAATTTTATTCCTTAATTTGGGCTTTTATTATTTTGATTTATATCTGCTAGTGTTAGGTAAACTTGGGTTTTCAAAAAAAACAATGTTTTTACAAAGTAAACGCAAGTACGCAACTGTTTTAAAAAGCTTTCGCTATAAAATGATATTTTGGAAATGAGTAACGTTTTTTTAAAAATATAATAAGGACGTTTTAGTATGAATAACTTTTTGGCAAACAACTCACACTTTGAACCTAAACGAACGTCTTTAAGATCGTACAAAAAGTTTTAAATAGAGAATTGGTTTTTTTATAATAATATATCGCTTTACGAAAAACATTTCAATTTGACATCACCAGATTCGGCCATAACGTCCAGCCTGGGTTTGGGGTGTTACAGCGACACTTTCAAAACCACTTTATCCCCGATTTGGAACTCAATATCTTTCCATTTCAAATTTGCGTATGATTTCTGTCTATCCGAAACTGCGTTGAAACTATCACGAATTACTTTCACTTTTTCTTTTGTTTCTACGATCAGATTAACCCCGTGAATCTTATTCTTGCTAAGCTTAGTCCAGTACAACAATGTTTGACATTTACGACCATATAGAGCTTCATACGGTACCAGCTTTATACTCGATTGAAAGCTATTATTGTAAGCAATTTCAATCAGCAGTAGATATTTCTCCCAACTACCTTCAAACTCAAGAATACAACAACGTAACATATCCTCAAGTATCTGCATAACTCATTCGGATTGACCATCCATTTGTGGGTGAAATGCAGTGCTAAAATGCAGCTTTGTACCTAAAGCTTCTTGCAATTTCTTTCAAAATCGCGAAGTGAATCGCGGATCCCTATCCGAAATAATAGATAGTGGCACTCCGTGCAATCGAACAATCTCTAAGATATACAACTCAGCTAATTTATCAGGTGAACATTCCATACGTATAGGAATGAAATGAGCTGATTTCGTCATTCTGTCAACAAAAACCCAGATTGCATCTTTCTTTTTCGGAGAAAAGGGCAAACCAGATACGAAATCCATTGTTACTCTATCCCACATCCATTCAGGAACCATAATAGGCTGTAATAAACCTGACGGCACTTGATGTTCAGCTTTGACTTGCTGACAAATCAAACATTTCGAAGCAAATTCTAAGATATCTCATTTCATGCCGTGCCACCAATAAAGCTGTTTCAAGTCATTATACATTTTCGTGCTTCCCAGATGTACTGATAAACGACTACTGTGTGCTTCATTTAGAATCTTTCGCATAAGCTCAAAATTTCTTGGTACACATATTCTATCACGAAACATCAAACAATCATCAGGCCCTATTCGAAACTCGGAATTAGAAATCGACTCATATTGAGCTTCTTTTTCTTGTAATTCATTATCAAATTTTTGAGCGTCACAAATCTGCTGTAGAAATAGTAGTCACGCTTTCAACTCGGCTACTATAAAACAGTCATCAGAAAAAGCTAATTGTGTGTTTAAAGCACGTAAAGCAAATAAGGACTTTTGGCTCAAAGCATAAACAACTACATTCGCTTTTCCCGGATGATAATCAATCACTAATTCATAGTCTTTTAGCAATTCTAACAATCTTGTTGTCACAAATTTAAATCTTTCTGAGTCATCAGATATTTCAAGCTTTCGTGGTCGGTATAAATTTGGCACTTCTCATCAAACAAGCAATGACACCAAGTTTTCAATGCGAACATTGTTGCGGCTAACTCTAAATCGTGCGTTGGATAATTCTTTTCGTGTGGCTTCAACTATCTCGAGGCATAAGCTACAACTTTGCCTTCCTGCATCAAAACACAACCCAAGCCATTTAATGATGCATCACTGAAAACTACGAATTCTTTACCCGACTCAGGCTGAACTAACACTGGTGCCTCTGTCAATAATGTTTTTAATTGCTCGAAGCTCTGCTGACACTTTTCTGACCACTCAAATTTAACATCTTTTTTAAGCAATCGTGTCATCGGAGTCACAATCATTGAGAAACCTTTTACAAATCGTCTATAATAGCCAGCTAGTCCCATAAAACTACGGACTTCGGATATATTTCTCGGAGGCTTCCAATCTATAATCGCAGATATTTTGCTCGGGTCAACTCGGATACCCTCAACTGAAACTATATGTCCCAGAATACTGACCTCTCATAGCCAAAACTCACGTTTGCTGAACTTTGCAAACAATTGTTTATCTCTCAAAGTTTGTATGTAACACTCCTAACCGGTATCCGTCGCCGGAATGGGGTTACGAGGCATTACCAATCATAAAACAATTCAAAACAAACTTTCATTACAAGTTAGTCATATAATATTTTTTTTATTTTTTTTAAAACAACCAAACTAACACGTTTCTTTTTTCCATATATCTTGTTAACTCAATATAAACATATAACCATAAATATCAAATGCTTAAACTATAACCCACTATACTTTATTTTATAAGTACATTACCAAACATTCCACACATATATATGTCTAAGTATATTCATATATACATATCAAAATAACCGAACTAATAAATTACTCACGAACCAATTAAACATGATCATATTATTTTGACCCAACCAAACATATATGCATCATACATATATAGCTCATTTTACTCTCTTTTTTTTTTGGCAATATAAATTCACTATTCATTTGGTCATTTATTTCAATCTATTACTCAAATATAAACTTACCTAATAATCATACTATATTCAAGATTACATTTACTTCATTTAACCCTATCATTTCATATATATATCCTATCTAAATTAACCATAATTTACCCCTCAAATTTAAATCATTACGAACATACATTCTCATTTGCATATATGCATATTTCATATCAACCTATCTCAATAAATAATTCATAAAACATCAAATTATTGAATGACATAACCAAATTTACATTATAAGTAACATTAATACTTTGTCGACTTATGAACAACCAAATTAAATTCATATACTCCATATCTTGGGCTCATGTATTTAAATTATTATAATGCAAGTCATATCTTCCCAATATATCAAAATAAAACCACAACCAAAATATTTATGTCTTTAAACAATCATCATTCAACTCACTTCCAAAACACGTGACCAATCATCTCTCTCTATATATATATATACAAATGCCGAACTACTAATCAAAAATATTCCTTAACTCATTTCGACATTTATTCAAATATACTTTTAACTAAATTTTTAAACCTTTACTAACAAATAAGAAACATAATCAAATCACATTAATTAAAGGTAGTATAACAAACATAATTCATACTATTATATGCATATCATAGCCGAATCACTCATTCCACGTCCAAAATCATCAATTAACCTCAATGTACAAGACACATATCACATATACTATTCATCCACTAAACTTATTATTTCCCAAATATAATCATGCATTTAGTTCACTTAACGAATAATCACATAACCATTACAACATGTTTATGATATAATTATGAAATCAATTCAATTCATCCTAATTTTTATATTATACATATCAATACTCGACTAAATCATATAACCAAAACACCATTCAAACATGTCATAGATTATGCTTACCATAATATATTTATTTCTTGTCAAAATAATAAATCAACAACTAATCTAATAACCAAGTCGAACCATATTGCCAATTACCCCACATTCAAAATTACTAGCCAGACGTATCCATAGCTTAATTAAACTTAAATCAAACTTAACATGAATAAACAAGCCATTTTCACATGGCTTTTATATATACAAACCAAAATCCAATGCTTCCAAATATAATCTAGCCTATACATGCCATAGATCCGAAATTTAGCTTTAAAAAAAATATCGAAAATGGTCGATAGTGTGACAGACCTTGCTAACGATCCCCGAGCTCGTAACCAACTTCTAAAATCTATAAACAACAAACAAACACACATAATAAACTATCATAGCTTAATAAGTCATAAGCAAATACTAACTTAAAATTTATAATAACTCGACTTAACCAAAATAAATTATGCTAACATAATCACATTTATTTCAAGATCACAATTTCATATGTATCATATATTTCCATATACAATTTTATCTTAGCAGAACATATACATATATCTATTATATAGGTAATATTAAATTTCAAAACCTTAGTACCATTAGATAGCCGAATATACATTACCCACATACATATATATCCATGAACCATTTCATAAATATCCACATAATATAATCAAAAAAGCCAAACACATTTTCAATATGCATATACAAAATTTCCATTTACATTATACATGATTAATATAACACATATTGAGTAACTTACATACCTTATTCCAAATAAGTATTAAGCTATCACATACCTGATTACTTTAGCTCATTTTTTCCATTCAATCATAGTTATCACCGCCTGTTGAACCATTCGAAATTGGATAGGACACTCCGATAATCACATATATCGTACAATGCCAATGTCCTAGATGTGGTCTTACTTGTAATCACATATCAATGCCACCATCCCAGATAGGGTCTTACTCGCACACATATAGATAGGGTCTTACTCGCACACATATATCGGAGTCACATATCGATACCAACGTACAAAACGTGGTCTTACTCATACACATATATCGGAATCACAAATCAATGCCAACGTATAAAATGTGGTCTTACTCGCACATATATATCAAAATCACATGTCGATGCCTCATATACATCCTTGTATTAACTTCAAATTGGTCAGAATATACATATATTCGTTAACAAAATTATCATTCACTACCAAGGCCAGACTAACATTATATAATCGAATATACATATATATATATATAATTCACATTTTAACATCATATACACAAACATATATTATATAGCTGAATATAAACTTGCAACTTTTATACAAATAATCAACATTTTAACGTGTATAGCTCATGTCACCACTTTCAATACGAAAACTCGTTCATTACTTTATCATCAAATGTAAATTACTTTCATTATTCAATGTCGATTTATAAATTACTTCATATTATTACAACTACTTGTTGATCACGTATATATTAAAAATTTAACCACATGTATTTGCTTATAAACTTACCTCGAACGATGTAAAACGGAATCGGACGACTAGTTAACAACTTTCGTTTTCCCCCGATCCTAATCTGATTTCTTTGGTTCTTGATCTAACCATATTCAAATTAAGCTCATTCAAACATATTTCAATTCAATTTAGTCCAAAAACACATAAATAGGTAAATTACCATTTTACCCCTGACGTTTACACTTTTTTTACAATTTATTCCCTATTGCACAAAGCACAAAATATACAAAATTTCACTATACCCATGTTAGGCTGAATTTTACCCATATCCATACAAGTCCATATATTTCATTTATTTTACATTTTAGTCCCTCAAATTATTATTTTTTTTACAATTTAGTCCTAATTACTCAAAAATCATCAAAAACTCCAATACAAAACATGTTAATCTACATATCTTTCATATTTCATCATCAAACAACAAAAATCACAAGCTTTCAACAATGGCATAACTCAAAATATTCACCAAAATCAGAAATTTAAGCATGGGTCTTGTAGATAACTCAGCAACGATCTCAAAAACGTAAAAATTATCAAAAACTGGGCTAGTTACATACCTTAATCAAGATCAACCATGGCAGAAACCTAAACTTCTTTTTCTTTTCTTTATGTTTTCATATTCGGTCATAAGAAACAATAATAAACATGGTTTTTAAGTTATGTTATATTAATATATAGTAACATATTATTTAATTTATATATATAACCTTAATTAAAACATTATATTATTACTTATATTATGTCCATTACCGTCCAAATATAAAACCAATGGCATAATTGCATTATAAACACTTCCTTTAATAAAGACATTCATTTTGGCCCTTTTATAAATAACAACCAAATTTTCATTTTACGCGATTAAGTCCTTTTATTTAATCGGGTACCCAAACGACAAAATTAAATTACGAAAATTTCACACACACAAATTCACACATAATAAACACAGAAAATATTTTTTAAATATTTTTATGACTCTGATTCGTGGTCCCGAAACCACCATTCTGACTAGGGTCTAAATCGGGCTGTTACATTGTAACATGATTCTCAAATGCTCGGCATGCTCAGATTCATCACGAGAGTAAATCAAAATTTCATCAATAAACACAACTACATAAGGCCTAAAGATTCGATTCATCAAGTCCATAAAAATATTAAGTGCATTTGTTAGTTCGAAAGGCATAACAAGAAATCCAATGCCCGTACTTTGTTCTAAATGCAGTCTTTGGCACATCTAATTCTTTAACTCACAACTGGTAATAACCCGATCTCAAATTAATTTTTGAAAACATTGTTGCCCCTTTTAACTGATCAAAAAAATCATTTATTCGTGGAAACGGGTATTTATTCTTGATCCTCACTTTATTGAGTTGTCGGTAGTCTATACACATTCTCATCGTGCCATCTTTCTTTTTCACAAATAACACTGGTGCACCCAAGGAGAGAAACTCGGTCTAGCAAAACCTCTATCTGTCAAATCTTGTAACTGAACTTTTAATTCTTTTAATTCTATCGGAGCCACTCCGTATGGAGCTATCGATATCGACGTTGTATCTGGTACTAATTCAATACCAAACTTAACCTTTTTTATAGGTAGTAAACCCGGTAACTCTTCAGGAAATACATCTGGATACTCACACACAACTGGTACTAATTCAATATTTGTTTCTGTCATTTTCGTATCAATTACATAAGCAAGATAAGCTTCACACCCTTTTCTCACAAATCTCTAAGCTAACATAGACGAGATCACAACTGGCAAACTACTCAAATCATCAGATTCAATTCTAATAGTCTCATTATTCTGACATTTTAGTTCAATTGCCTTTCATCTACAATCTACTATAGCATCATGCATCGTTAGCCAATCAATACCCAAAATCATAATGGCAACAACATTAGATTAGCCGAACAATAGAAATTTCAATACACTAACGAACAATACTTGCTGACTTTGTCAACTAAAACACATTTGCCTATAGGCTTCGATACTCTAATCACAAATTCAGTAGACCCTACAGGAAAAGTCTTACTAGATACTAAATTCATGCATATATAAGAATGAGTTTATCCTAGATCTATCAATGCAATCAAATTAGTATCATAGAAAGTGAAAGTACCGGTGATAACATCTGAAGATGACGCTTCTTCGCGAGCTAACATAGGCTTTAGCAAGTGCTATAGCCTCCAATCCCACAATTGTATCCTTTGTCGCCCCTCTACTACCACTTACATTTCCATCAGTTCTACGTGGTCTACCTCTATTCGACGTGTTACTTGATCTCACATTCTGAACCTATTTTTCTCATCCAGCTGAAGACAATGTGACAGCCCAAAATTGACCCTAGTCGAGAAGTGGTTTCGGGACCGCTAAACCGAGTCACCGAAATGTTCGAATGTGATATTTATTGTCTAGAATATGTAATTATGAATGTGTGAAAATTTCAAGCTTCGATTTAGTCGATTGCATGTGAGTTTTAGTAAATAACACTTATGTGAGAAAATTTTGAAATGTGATAGGTCAAAGCATAAGGACCTATTAGTGCATGTTGAAAAAGGGGGGACTTGCATGTCAATTTCCCCCCCTCTATTAGTAGTGGCCGGCCATGACAAGTATGATAGACCAAGTGTGATGGGCAAGACATGTCATAGACATGTTGTGTTGGTGCATCATGGGTGGAAACAATAAAATAATGAGCATGGTAATTAAATAATGAAAGGGAGGAGTGATGAAAAAAAAAAGACTGGTCTCATCCATGCCCCCCCATTGCCGTGAGTAAAAGAAAAGAAAAGAAAATTTTTGTTCATCCTTTTTCATCTTCTTTTGGCCGAAAATTCTAAGGAAGGAGGAAGGAGTTCTTGCTTCATGTTTGGTTTGGAAGAGGATTAGGAGGAGGTTTGGCCATACTTGTATCTAGATCAAGGTATGTTTGAGGTTGTGCCATGAGATTCATGCATGTTTTTAGTTGCTAGCTTGAGTTCTAATAAGCCCATGGTTCAAATCTTTGCTATGTCATGGGGATGATATTCGGCCTAGGTGGATTTTGTGTTAATGCCATTGCATGCTAAATATGAAGCTTGTTAATGATGCATGTGATGGTGGATTGATGATTCTTGAATCTTCTTTTTAGCATTTTTGAGTGAGCACATATGTGCATCGGTTGCTAGATGGAGAAGAATCGGCTAGCAAGTTGTGTGCTAAGGCCGAATATAATTTTTGTATATTAATGAGTAATGCATGTGTTAAATTGATGGAAAGGGAGAGGATGCTTTACTAGTGTATATATGTGTGTATTAGCCAAGTTTTGAACTTGAAACAAAATGGTGTTTAGTCAATACAAGTGGCCATACTTGTAGAATGTATTAAGTGTTGCAATCGGCCCCAACATAGACATGCATATTCGGCCATAGGAAGGAGATTGGTGTTGCATGTATTCGGTTAGAGGCAAGCATATTGATGCTTTTGTCTTGGCTTAGAAAATTCGGCCAAGGGGGAAAATTAGCTAAAATGTTGAGTTTGATTCATGATTTCCGTACATATGTGACTTTAATGTCTAATGTATAATTATGGGCTAAGTGCCTTGTGT
Source organism: Gossypium hirsutum (assembly GCF_007990345.1). Lineage (NCBI taxonomy): Eukaryota > Viridiplantae > Streptophyta > Magnoliopsida > Malvales > Malvaceae > Gossypium > Gossypium hirsutum. Next base: position 65,390,850 of record NC_053433.1, read on the forward strand.
TCCTCTTTTCGATGCTCAAATGATTAAATCAATTTATTTGTTTAATTAAGCTCAAGAGCAAAGGGGAACTAAATCCGATAAAGGGAAGGAAAAAGTGGTCGAATAGCTATCGGAATCGTTCAACAACATCCGAGGTAAGTTCTTGAGTAAAAGAGCTTAAATTATGATTTGATTAGATCATGTTTTAAGCAAATCAAAATCATGCTCTTTGTGTGTGGCTATTGAGCCGAAATTGCAAGAATGATAAGTGTCTTGTGTTTGAGTTTTGCTAACGAAAATGAAATACGAACGTGCCATGATTTATTGTTAAATGTGCATGGTTATTTGAATGATGTCCGGGCTAAGTCCCGAAGGCTTTGTGCTAAGTGACCATATCCGGACTAAGATCCGAAGGCATTTGTACGAGTTACTAAATCCGGACTAAGATCCGAAGTGTAACACCCCGAACCCGAAACCGACACCGGAGTCGAACACGAGGTGTTAACTGACTTTAACCCCTTATAAAATTTATTTTCCAGACACTGCCCAATCTGTGTACTAGTCGTTTTAAAAATCATATCTTGAGTTTCGTAACTCGAAAATCAGTTTTGTAATTTTTTCCAGAAACTAGACTCATGTGCCCATTTATGTATTTTTTTCTAGAATTTTTGGTCAGGCCAATTAGTACAGTTTATTAGTCAAAGTCTCCCAAGTTGCAGGGGTCGACTACACTGACCTTTGCCCATTACGACTTGGATATATCCCTGCACGGGGCTTCAATACTGATGCCGTTTGTTTCTATGAAAACTAGACTCAGAGAGGAATCTGTACATATATGGTACGACCCCTAATTATCTCTTGTTAATTTATAATGAATTTCCAAAGTCGGAGCAGGGAATCCAGAAACCGTTCTGGCCCTGTCCCACAAAAATCTGATTATCTCTTAATATACTGCCCATATGATCTTTTCGTTACTTCCTCGTGAAAACAGACTCATCGAGCTTCGATTACATAATTTATTCATCAATTAATTCCACTCCTACTATTTTTAGTGATTTTTCAATCTCATGACACTGCTGCTGCCAGCATCTGTTACGAAAGTAACTAGGTCCATTTCATGCCTACCCTTGATCCAACTCAATCGAACATTCGTGCCATTTTCGCATGGCTTAAAGTTTACATGCCAAAGTTCAAACACAACGTAATAGCTTATACATGCCAAAATGTTCTTCTAAGCCAACTAAGAAGAAAGTACCAAAACTTGCTATCCGGTGTGATGACTTCGATGACGGCCTGACCCCGCAAAAATAGATGAGTCCAAGCAACCTATAATGGGTGACAAGGAAACACCGAGTGAGTTTATAACTCAGTAAGTCATAAGCAATGCACTACCATCCATCAATAACATTATCACAAGAGGAAACAAAATGGAACGAGACAATTTACTCCATCCATACCGAACCATACCATAGTTCCTCCAACCTATCGATTCAATTTCATATCAATTCATGCATTCACATTCCCTATACTCATCAATAGGACATTGAAGCATTTTCATAAATCAATTTATTTTCGTTACAATCAAACGACTAAACGGTCTTTCACCCATCCTACGATAAATTTTATGTACGTGACTTCAAGTATATTTGTCACATAGGTTCAAACTTACCGAGCTCAACACCAAGTATAAGCATAGCACCTATTAGCCATGTACTCAAGACACTTACCCGATCCGCTGTCCGCGATCGACTCAATAGTGTCGCACACATAGTGTCCATAATGATTCACGAATGTATATTGAGTCCGCACACTCAGTGCTATATAATCAACTCGCACACTTAGTGCTACGTAATCAAATCGCACACTTAGTGCTACATAGTCAAACTCGCACACTTAGTGCCGCATGGTCAATTCGCACACTTAGTGCATCATATTCATTTTGCACACTTAGTGCAACATAGTCAAATCGCACACTTAGTGCTGTACAATTTAATCCCGCGCACTTAGCGCCAATCTCATGGTCATAAATGGTTATACCCGCACGTTTAGTGCCGAGATCAACAACTCAGTACATCTTACCTCTTTTCTTTCCATTCAACAATTTCATCATCACATACGTACATGCATATATATATGTATATTTATTCATTCCATTCAGCATCAATACATAAACATTATGACCATTTGAAATAACACCAACTACATGCTTAATGACTTACCTCGTGTTGGGTAAGACGGTTCCAACTCGGCTACTCGATGACCTTTTCTTTGCCTTTGCTCGATTCACCTCCTTTAACTCCTAGAGCTAAATCAAACAAATTTAACTCATTAAAGTCTCATTTTGCTAGCTTATGGCCGAATATGGCAAGGAGTTTGATGGGTCATATGGCCACCTTTTTGCTCAAATACACAATGGTCATATGCATTTTTAATCACATCAAATGATTCAATACAATTCACTCGAACATCAAAGAGAACCTCAAGGTACTTAGTCCATATACACATTAGACATTAGAGTCACATATGTACGAATTCACGAATCGAATTCGACATATTAGCTAATTTTCCCTTTAGCCGAACCTTCTAAGTCAAGATAAAGCCATCAACATGCTTACCTTTGGCCGAACATACACATCAACTTAGGTGCCCATTTATATGGCCGAACACACTCATGTCTATGTTAAGGCCGATTGCAACACTCAATACATTCTACAAGTATGGACACTTGCATTGACTAAACACCATTTCTATTATTTTTACTCCAAAGCCGAATGCCTCTCAAGCCCTAAGCTCATGATCCTTTCATCATTAAGCAAGTGTTATAGCACAACTAACATCCATTTTCAATTTGAACACCAACATAAAAATATTAAACATGAAAATCCATAGCCGAAACCTATACATGACATTACTCATTCCACCCATCGAAACAATATTTGTTCAAGACATCAAGCATTTTTATTTGGGTATTACATATATAAGCATTTAGAATTTATATTTTTAGCAAGATCAATTTCTTTCCTCAACACATTCTTCATCAAAACTTAAAGGAAGTAATCAAATTTCCTTCTTTAATAGCCATAGCCGAATGCTCCATCCATCCATCAAAGTTAAAAATTTTGCATGGTCTAAGTAAGAACCATGATAATTAACCTAAAACAAGCTAAAATTTCACAACTTTAACACAATATACTAACCTTATTAAGCATTCAAATGGCCGAAAGTTCTTTGCCCCTATTCCTTCCTTCACATTCGGCTTAGAAGAAACAAAGATGAACACTTAGTTTTCTTCACCCATTTCCCCCCCTTCTCAAGCTTCAAGTGACCGAATGTTTTTGCCCCAATTCTTTCTTTCAATCCGGCCAAGAAGACAAAGATGAAGCTTTGTCTTCATTACTTTTCTTTTATTCATTCTTTAATCTATTTCCCTTCTTTTGCATAAAATAATGGCCATTTAATTAAGATTTAATACATATTATATATATATGACCATCATGGCCGGCCACCACTTAAAATAAAAGGGGTATTTGACATGCAAGTACAACTATTTGCAACATGCATAAATGGGCCACCTTACATTAGCCTAGCACATTTCTAAATTTTCTCACATAAGTCCTATTTAATAAAATTTCACTTACAATTTACAAAATTCAACCATGAAATTTTCACACATGCATATATACATATTCTAGACAATAAATATCACATTCAAACATTTCGGCGACTCGGTTTAGCGGTCTCGAAACCACTTCCCGACTAGGGTCAATTTTGGGCTGTTACACGAAGGCATTTGTGCGAGTTACTAAATCCGGGTTAAGTCCCGAAGGCATTTGTGCGAGTTACTAAATCTGGGTCAAGTCCCGAAGGCATTTGTGCGAGTTACTATAACCGGGCTATGTCCCGAAGGCATTTGAACGAGTAGCTATATCCGGTTAAATTCCGAAGGTACGTGATTTGGGAATGAATGATCTTGCTGTAAAAATTTCAGTTAATACGCTTGAAACATCCCAACATTAAGGTATGTTTCGTATGTGCTTTGAATTAGTTGAGCCCTTACAAATAAGTATTCGCTCAGTTGATAAATGAGCTACCGGCCTTTGGCTAAGTTGATCTTTGTGTATGAATAAAAGGGTTGGTAATGTGAAGTAAGTATGATATTGAAAAATTGTGCATATGAAATTATCCGTTTAGCTACATGAATGCTATACTTTTGTTGTGCTGGAATCCCTTGCTCAAAACTTACTAAGCATAAATTGCTTACTCCGTCTCCTTGATTCTCTGTTTTATAGATTTTGGTTCTCCAGCTATCGGACTCGGGATTTTGAAGTCGAAGTCGCCCACACTATCAAAGCCCCCCCTTTTGGTACAATTTTGGTTGAACTTCGAAATGGCATGTATAGGACTACCCTTTTGTTGTGGGTCATGGACCCTTTGGACTTGTATAATTTTGGATAGCCATGCGAAAATGGCTTATATATGTTTGAGTATAATGTTATAATCATTTGGTATGGATATGCTTAACAAGGATTGGCCATGTGAATGGTTAATCACTATCATAAATTGTGCTATTTATGCTAAAAGGGCTAGTTGAATCATGGAAACTATGAAATAGGTAAAGTCTACCTTAAAGGCAGATGCTGACAGCAGCAGTGATGTAGATTTGGAAAATCACTAAAAATAGTAGGAAGGGAATTAAATAGTGAATAAATTATGTAAACGAACGTTGATGAATCTATTTTCATAGGAAAGTAATGAAACGATCATATGGACAGTATGTTAAGAGATGTTCAGGTTCTCGTAAGACAGGGCCAGAACGGTTTCTGGATTCCCTGTTTCGACTTTGGAAATTCATTATAAATTAACCGGAGATAATTAGGAGTCATTCCATATATGTATAGATTCCTCTTTGAGTCTAATTTCTATAGAAACAAACGACATCAGTATTTAATCCCTGTACAGGGAGATATCCAAGTCGTAATGCGCAAAGGTCAGTGTAGTCGATCCCTGTAACATGGGAGACTTTGACTAATAAACTGTACTAATTGGCCCAACCAAAAATTCTATAAAAAAATATGTAGATGGAAATATGAGTCTAGTTTCAGGGAAAATTTACAGAACTGGATTCCGAGTTTCTGAACTCAAGATATGATTTTTTTAGCGACTGGTACGCAGATTGGCAGTGTCTGGAAAATTTTTTTATAAGTGGTTTAAAGTCTGTTAACACCTCGTGTTCGACTCCGGTGACGGTCTCGGGTTCGGGGTGTTACATTTGATTGGTATCAGAGCTACGGTTTAGTCAATTCTAGGACTACCGTAATGCGTTGGGTCTAGCTATACATGCCATTTTATGTGATTATTTGATAGTGTGGTGATTTCTGACAATTGTAAATGTGTTTATATAGAGTAATGGATCCCGATCCCGACCGAGCGGTAGCTGATGATCTTGAGAGTGTAGCGCCTGCTCCCGCACAAGGGACAGCGCCGGCGGACTCTCAACCTAATGCTAGTAACCCGAATGATGAAACTAGACAAGCTTTCTATAGCGTGATGAATGATTGGTTCAACCAATACATTCGAACTAATACGGCTGTTCCACAACCTCCATTCCCGACTAATACCACCCCCGCACCTACAATACCTCCGGAATCTGACCAAATAAGGTCAAATAAGCCCCTAGTTGACAGAATCCGAAAACATGGGGCTACTGAATTTAAAGCTACGGATAGCGACGATGCCGAGCAAGCTGAATTTTGGTTGGACAACACTATCCGGGTACTCGATGAGCTATCTTGTACACCCGATGAATGCCTAAAGTGTACTATCTCCTTGCTACGCGATTCTGCCTACTATTGGTGGAGTACTCTGACTTCTGTTGTGCCCCGAGAGCAAGTAACTTGGGAGTTTTTCCAAACTGAGTTTCGGAAAAAGTATATCAGTCAGAGATTTGTTGATCAAAAACGGAAGGAATTTCTTGAGCTTAAGCAAGGTTCTATGTCAGTTACTGATTACGAGCGAAAATTTGTTAGACTTAGTAGGTATGCTCGGGAATGTGTTTCGTCCGAGGCTATCATGTGTAAACGCTTCGAGGATGGGCTGAATGAAGATATAAAAATGTTCGTGGGCATTCTTGAAATACGAGAGTTCGTAGTACTTGTCGAGCGAGCTTGTAAAGCCGAAGAGCTTAGAAAAGAAAAACAAAAAGTTGATGTGGGAACTGGAGAGTTTCGTAAAAGATCCTCGGGAAAGTCTCTTCAACAGGCATCGAAGAAATTTCGAGATGATGTGGGCCGGTCTAGAGGCACTTCGGGCCTTTTTAGACGAGATCGTGATCGACCCCCTGTGGGTACACGAGGCACTTCGGTCGCCAGTGTTGGGAATGAACGTCGAGACAGAACGAAATGTCGATATTGCGGTAAATGGCATTCAGGGAGTTGTAGATTCCCTGACCGCTCTTGTTACAAGTGCGGATCAGTTGACCACTTCATTAAAGATTTCCCGAGGTTGTCTGAACAGAATGTAAATCAGAGTGGGAAACCAGGTGCTACCACTGCTCGAGGTAGACCATCTGGAAATACGGGCAATGCTAGTGGTGGTCAGAGAGGATCTAGAGATGCTACGACCAGATCCGAGGCTCGTGCGCCTGCTAGAGCTTATGCTATACGTGCCCGCGAGGATGCTTCTTCGCCTGATGTTATTACCGGTACTTTTACTCTCTTTGATACTAATGTAATTGCTTTGATTGACCCCGGTTCTACTCATTCTTACATATGTGAAACCTTAGCATCCAGTAAGACTTTACCTATTGAGTCTACTGAGTTCGTAATTCGGGTGTCAAATCCCTTGGGTCGTTACGTGCTTGTCGACAAAGTGTGTAAGAAATGTCCCCTAGTAATTCGAGGTTCCAGTTTTCCGGCGGACTTGATGCTTTTGTCGTTTGATGAATTTGATGTTATTCTTGGTTTGGATTGGTTGACCGCGCATGATGCGGTTGTGAATTGCAAAAGCAAGACTATTGATTTGAGGTGCGCAAATAACGAGATGATCCGAGTTGAGTCTACGGACTTAATGGGGTTGTCAGCTGTAATATCCTCAATGTTGGCCCAGAAATATGTAAGAAAAGGGTGCGAAGCATACCTTGCGTATGTACTTGATGACAAAGAATTAGAAAATAAACCCGAATCTGTGCCGGTGGTTTGTGAATACCCGGATGTTTTTCCTGAAGAATTACTGGGTTTACCACCTGTTCGGGAGATAGAGTTTGGTATTGAGCTTGTACCTGGGACTACGCCGATTTCGATAGCTCCGTATCGTATGGCACCAACCGAGTTAAAAGAGTTGAAAGCTCAGTTGCAAGAATTGACGGATAGAGGTTTCGCTCGACCAAGTTTCTCACCTTGGGGTGCACCAGTATTGTTCGTGAAAAAGAAGGACAGAACCATGAGGTTGTGCATTGACTATCGTCAACTGAATAAAGTGACGATAAAGAACAAATATCCGTTACCGCGTATCGATGATTTGTTCGACCAACTGAAGGGAGCCTCAGTGTTCTCAAAAATAGATTTGAGATCGGGCTATTATCAGTTGTGAATTCGAGATTCGGACATACCAAAAACTGCCTTCAGAACGAGATATGGTCACTACGAATTCTTAGTGATGCCGTTTGGGCTCACTAATGCCCCTGCGGTATTTATGGATTTGATGAATCGGATCTTCAGACCATATTTGGATCGGTTCGTAGTTGTGTTCATTGATGACATCTTGGTCTATTCAAGAGATGAGACCGAACATGCTGAGCACCTGAGATTAGTGTTGCAAATTTTGCGGGATAAGCAGTTATATGCTAAGTTCAGTAAGTGTGAGTTCTGGTTAAGAGAGGTTAGCTTCTTGGGTCACGTGGTATCCGCATCGGGTATTCGAGTTGACCCGAGCAAAATTTCAGTCATATTTAACTAGAAGCCTCCAAGAAATATTCTCGAAGTTCGGAGCTTCCTGGGGCTCGCCGGTTATTACCGACGATTTGTAAAAGGTTTCTCGATGATAGCCACACCAATGACGAAGCTACTTCAAAAGGATGTTAAGTTCGAATGGACGGAGAAATGTCAGAAAAGTTTCGATCAACTGAAAACTTATTTGACTGAAGCTCCAATTTTAGTGCAACCCGAATCAGGCAAAGAGTTTGTCATTTATAGTGACGCATCCCTACTTGGGTTGGGTTGCGTATTGATGCAAGAAGGTCGAGTGGTGGCCTATGCATCGAGACAATTAAAGCCACATGAGAAAAATTATCCGACCCATGATCTTGAACTAGCTGCCATCGTATTTGCTTTAAAAATATGGCGACATTACTCATTTGGTGAAAAGTGCCATGTATTTTCGGATCACAAAAGTCTCAAATATTTGATGACTCAAAGAGACTTAAATCTGCGACAAAGACGTTGGCTTGAGTTGTTGAGAGATTACGAGCTTGTCATTGATTACCACCCGGGAAAGGCTAATGTGGTTGCGGACGCCTTAAGCCAGAAATCATTGTTTGCTTTACGAACGATGAATGTGCACTTGTCTGTTCTACCCGACAATGTGTTAGTAGCTGAATTAAAAGCCAAACCATTATTGATTCATCAAATTCGTGAAGCCCAGAAAGTTGATGATGAATTGGTTGCAAAACGGGCTGAGTGTGTTCCGAACAAGGAATCAGAGTTTCAAATTGATGATGATGATTGTTTGAGGTTCAGAAGTCATTTGTGTGTTCCAAGGAATTCGGAACTCATTTCGATGATTCTGAACGAAGCCCATTGTAGCCGAATGTCAATTCACCCGGGGAGTACGAAAATGTACAACGATTTGAAACGTCGGTTTTGGTGGCATGGTATGAAACGAGACATCTCTGACTTTGTTTCGAAATGTTTAATATGTCAACAAGTGAAAGCAGAACATCAAGTGCCTTCAGGATTACTTCAGCCGATCATGATACCCGAGTGGAAATGGGATCGAGTCACAATGGACTTTGTGTCCGGACTGCCATTGTCAGCAAGTAAGAAAGATGCGATTTGGGTTGTTGTCGATAGACTGACTAAGTCGGCTCACTTTATCCCCGTGCGTACGGATTTTTCATTGGATAAACTAGCTGAATTGTACGTTTCTCAGATTGTGAGATTACACGGGGTACCTATTTCTATCGTGTCGGATAGAGATCCGAGATTCACCTCACGATTTTGGAAGAAATTGCAAGAAGCTTTGGGTACCAAGCTGCATTTTAGCACTGCTTTTCACCCCCAAACCGATGGTCAATCTGAGCGGATAATTCAGATACTTGAGGATATGTTGAGATGTTGCATCCTCGAGTTTAGTAGTTCATGGGAACGGTATTTACCTTTGATTGAATTCTCTTACAACAATAGTTTTCAATCAAGTATTAAGATGGCACCTTACGAGGCTTTGTACGGTCGTAAATGCCGTACACCATTGTTTTGGACCGAGCTCGGTGAAAGTAAAATTTTCGGAATTGATTTGATTAAAGATGCCGAACAGAAAGTAAAGGTAATCCGTGAAAGTCTGAAGGCAGCCACAGATCGTCAAAAATTGTATGCGGATTTGAAACGAAAAGACATTGAATATCAGGTGGGAGATAAAGTGTTTCTTAAAGTTTCGCCTTAGAAAAAGGTACTCAGATTTGGCCGTAAGGGCAAGTTGAGCCCGAGATTCATTAGGCCGTACGAAATCTCCGAACGAGTTGGTCCGGTTGCGTATAGATTGATTTTGCCCCCTGAACTTGAAAAGATTCACGATGTCTTTCATGTTTCGATGCTTCGACGTTATAGATCCGATCCGTCACATGTGATTAATCCCTCAGAATTTGAAATTCAATCTGACTTGAGTTATGAAGAAGAACCGATTCGTATCCTAGCTCGTGAAGTGAAAGAGTTGCGAAACAAAAGGGTTCCGTTAGTTAAGGTGTTATGGCTCAAACACGGGATCGAGGAAGCTACTTGGGAAACCGAGAGCACGATGAAAGAACGATACCCAAACCTCTTTACCGGTAAGATTTTCGGGGACGAAAATTTCTTAAGTGGGGGAGAGTTGTGACAGCCCAAAATTGACCCTAGTCGGGAAGTGGTTTCGGGACCGCTAAACCGAGTCACCGAAATGTTCGAATGTGATATTTATTGTCTAGAATATGTAATTATGAATGTGGGAAAATTTCAAGCTTCGATTTAGTCGATTGCATGTGAGTTTTAGTAAATAGGACTTATGTGAGAAAATTTTGAAATGTGATAGGTCAAAGCATAAGGACCTATTAGTGCATGTTGAAAAAGGGGGACTTGCATGTCAATTTCCCCCCCCTCTATTAGTAGTGGCCGGCCATGACAAGTATGATAGACCAAGTGTGATGGGCAAGACATGTCATAGACATGTTGTGTTGGTGCATCATGGGTGGAAACAATAAAATAATGAGCATGGTAATTAAATAATGAAAGGGAGGAGTGATGAAAAAAAAAAGAATGGTCTCATCCATGCCCCCCCATTGCCGTGAGTAAAAGAAAAGAAAGAAAAATTTTGTTCATCCTTTTTCATCTTCTTTTGGCCGAAAATTCTAAGGAAGGAGGAAGGAGTTCTTGCTTCATGTTTGGTTTGGAAGAGGATTAGGAGGAGGTTTGGCCATACTTGTATCTAGATCAAGGTATGTTTGAGGTTGTGCCATGAGATTCATGCATGTTTTTAGTTGCTAGCTTGAGTTCTAATAAGCCCATGGTTCAAATCTTTGCTATGTCATGGGGATGATATTCGGCCTAGGTGGATTTTGTGTTAATGCCATTGCATGCTAAATATGAAGCTTGTTAATGATGCATGTGATGGTGGATTGATGATTCTTGAATCTTCTTTTTAGCATTTTTGAGTGAGCACATATGTGCATCGGTTGCTAGATGGAGAAGAATCGGCTAGCAAGTTGTGTGCTAAGGCCGAATATAATTTTTGTATATTAATGAGTAATGCATGTGTTAAATTGATGGAAAGGGAGAGGATGCTTTACTAGTGTATATATGTGTGTATTAGCCAAGTTTTGAACTTGAAACAAAATGGTGTTTAGTCAATACAAGTGGCCATACTTGTAGAATGTATTAAGTGTTGCAATCGGCCCCAACATAGACATGCATATTCGGCCATAGGAAGGAGATTGGTGTTGCATGTATTCGGTTAGAGGCAAGCATATTGATGCTTTTGTCTTGGCTTAGAAAATTCGGCCAAGGGGGAAAATTAGCTAAAATGTTGAGTTTGATTCATGATTTCCGTACATATGTGACTTTAATGTCTAATGTATAATTATGGGCTAAGTGCCTTGTGTTCCTCTTTTCGATGCTCAAATGATTAAATCAATTTATTTGTTTAATTAAGCTCAAGAGCAAAGGGGAACTAAATCCGATAAAGGGAAGGAAAAAGTGGTCGAATAGCTATCGGAATCGTTCAACAACATCCGAGGTAAGTTCTTGAGTAAAAGAGCTTAAATTATGATTTGATTAGATCATGTTTTAAGCAAATCAAAATCATGCTCTTTGTGTGTGGCTATTGAGCCGAAATTGCAAGAATGATAAGTGTCTTGTGTTTGAGTTTTGCTAACGAAAATGAAATACGAACGTGCCATGATTTATTGTTAAATGTGCATGGTTATTTGAATGATGTCCGGGCTAAGTCCCGAAGGCTTTGTGCTAAGTGACCATATCCGGACTAAGATCCGAAGGCATTTGTACGAGTTACTAAATCCGGACTAAGATCCGAAGGCATTTGTGCGAGTTACTAAATCCGGGTTAAGTCCCGAAGGCATTTGTGCGAGTTACTAAATCCGGGTCAAGTCCCGAAGGCATTTGTGCGAGATACTATAACCGGGCTATGTCCCGAAGGCATTTGAACGAGTAGCTATATCCGGTTAAATTCCGAAGGTACGTGATTTGGGAATGAATGATCTTGCTGTAAAAATTTCAGTTAATACGCTTGAAACATCCCAACATTAAGGTATGTTTCGTATGTGCTTTGAATTAGTTGAGCCCTTACAAATAAGTATTCGCTCAGTTGATAAATGAGCTACCGGCCTTTGGCTAAGTTGATCTTTGTGTATGAATAAAAGGGTTGGTAATGTGAAGTAAGTATGATATTGAAAAATTGTGCATATGAAATTATCCGTTTAGCTACATGAATGCTATACTTTTGTTGTGCTGGAATCCCTTGCTCAAAACTTACTAAGCATAAATTGCTTACTCCGTCTCCTTGATTCTCTGTTTTATAGATTTTGGTTCTCCAGCTATCGGACTCGGGATTTTGAAGTCGAAGTCGCCCACACTATCAAAGCCCCCCCTTTTGGTACAATTTTGGTTGAACTTCGAAATGGCATGTATAGGACTACCCTTTTGTTGTGGGTCATGGACCCTTTGGACTTGTATAATTTTGGATAGCCATGCGAAAATGGCTTATATATGTTTGAGTATAATGTTATAATCATTTGGTATGGATATGGTTATTGAGAGGTGTGGATATGCTTAACAAGAATTGGCCATGGGAATGGTTAATCACTATCATAAATTGTGCTATTTATGCTAAAAGGGCTAGTTGAATCATGGAAACTATGAAATAGGTAAAGTCTACCTTAAAGGCAGATGCTGACAGCAGCAGTGATGTAGATTTGGAAAATCACTAAAAATAGTAGGAAGGGAATTAAATAGTGAATAAATTATGTAAACGAACCTTGATGAATCTATTTTGATAGGAAAGTAACGAAACGATCATATGGACAGTATGTTAAGAGATATTCAGGTTCTTGTAAGACAGGGCCAGAACGGTTTCTGGATTCCCTATTTCGACTTTGGAAATTCATTATAAATTAACCGGAGATAATTAGGAGTCATTCCATATATGTATAGATTCCTCTTTGAGTCTAGTTTCTATAGAAACAAACGACATCAGTATTGAAGCCCTGTACAGGGAGATATCCAAGTCGTAATGCGCAAAGGTCAGTGTAGTCGATCCCTGTAACATGGGAGACTTTGACTAATAAACTGTACTAATTGGCCCAACCAAAAATTCTATAAAAAAATATGTAGATGGGAATATGAGTCTAGTTTCAGGGAAAATTTACGGAACTGGATTCCGAGTTTCTGAACTCAAGATATGATTTTTTTAGCGACTAGTACGCAGAGTGGCAGTGTCTGGAAAATTTTTTTATAAGTGGTTTAAAGTTTGTTAACACCTCGTGTTCGACTCCGGTGACGGTCTCGGGTTCGGGGTGTTACAGACAATCTCAGATGAAGTGATCTAGCTAACCACATTTGTAACAAGCTTTACTATTTTTATTCCAGCATTCTCTGAAATGTCGTTTCCCACATTGCTGACACTCAGGTTCGTTGTCTTTCACACTGCCAACACTCGATACTGATGTAGCTTGAGCTTTAAAACCTGAGTATAGTTTTCTATGATCTCTATTCGAATATTCATTTGAAGCATGTGGGCGAGTGTACGACTCTCTAGATTTCCTTGCTGATGATTGATATGGCTTACTCACTAATCGTTTTTCTCGAGTCTCTAACTTCTGAATCCGCCTTTCTCTTTTCTTTGCTAAGATCCTCAGCTTTACAATCCCTTTCAACCAGAGCGACAAATTATTTTAACTCTAAAATTCTGACTAGTAGTTTTATATCTTCAACCCATCAACGAATCGCTTGCACATTATTTCTTCAGTAGACACATACTCTCGGCGTACTTGCTTAACCAAACAAATTCTCTTTCATACTCGGTGACAGTCATACGGCACTACTTTAACTCTAGAAACTCTTTATACTTTTTATCAAAAAATCGCTGACTTATATATTTCTTTTAAAACTCCGTCTGAATAAATTCCCAGGTCACTCGTTCTCTCAGAACCATAGATATCAGTGTGTTCCACCATTGATATGCGGTGTCTCTCAGCAAGGATACATCACATTTAATACATTAATCAGGTGTATAGGACAATTCATTGAATACTCGAATCATATTTTTAAGCCAGAACTCAGTTCTCTCAGTATCATCATAAACAGTAGCCCAGAACTCTTGAGCCCTAAGATTACGTATCTTATCTACTGGTGGTTTGTTCAATCGTATCAGATCTACAACTTGAGGAACAATAGGGATTTGTTGAGGAATAGGTAAGGGTAGGGGTTGTTGAACAGTTGGATTCATCCGGACATATTGTGTGAACCATTCGTTTATCAATTGGAAAAAGGCTTCTTTAGACTCACCTCCGTGACTACTCGACATGGGTCTAGAATCAGATGGCACCGTTCCTTGAGTGAGAGCGGGTGCATTACTCTCTATGTCATCAGCTACAGCTCGTTCGGGATCTATTACTATACGAAAACACAATTTAAGCTGTTAGGAATAATCACACTATCGCAGAGTACATATATATGACATGTATAGCTAGACTCTCACACACGCTACGTTGGCCCTAGATTCGACTAAATCGTAGCTCTAATATCAATAAAATATAACACCCCTAACCCTTACCCGTTGCCGAAGTAGGGTTACAAGGTATTACCGATCAATTCACAATGTAAGGCATACATTTATCAACCATAAAGCATTCATTCTCATAAATCATTCAACAAACTCACATTGTCCCTTATAAGGGCCTACGAGGCCTTAAACATGCTTTAGAAATGGTTCAGGACTAAACTGATATCATACAGAATTTTGAAATCTTAATAAAATTTTAACCATACAAGGGTCACATGCCCGTGTGAATAGGCCATGTGCCTCACACGGCTCCAGACACACCCGTGTCTCAGGCCATGTGGAAATAGGGCAAACATACTTACTTGCATCACATAGCCAAAGAGAAGCCCGTGTGTCAAACCATGTGAAAACTGGAGAGTATACTGACTTATACAACATGGCCAAGTCACATGCCCGTGTGCTAGGCCGTGTGCTAATTAGGGGGTATATTGACTTGTACCACACGGCCAATCACACGTCCATGTGTGAGATCGTGTAGAGCATACTAACTTCATTTTAATAACAACATCAGGGGGCACACGACCGTGTAACAAGACCGTGTGTCACACATGGCTGAGACACACGCTTGTGTCTCTGCCCGTGTGGACAAAAATAGGCCATTTCCAAGGCCAATTTTCCATCCCAACTCATGTTCACCTAAACAACCAAAATGGTACCATTTCATCAATAAATTAGGTAGCCAAAAACATCAACCAAATGCACAATTCATATCATTATAATCTCATCTATACCAAAACTCAATAAACTCAATTCACTATCATTTACTTAGCCAATTACACGCCAAAACAATACCAAACAATACGGATCATTTACCATAATTCAGATAACCATTTGAACAACTATGAAACCTTAACCACATTCCTACAAAACATATCAAAATAAGCCATTACTCATGGCTATATATTTACATACCAAACCATGTACATGTACAAGCCATTTCTAAAAGCTAAACACACATCAATATTAACATCATTTACAAGCCAACTTTCATGGCTATAATCAAAACCAAAATACCACATCTAGCGTATACATGCCATATACCAAAGATGTTTAACTCAAAAGTACCAACTAAAATGTTTGATAGTGCGATGATGTTCCCGACAACTCCTGGATCCGAGCTAGCCTTGATTCACTATACAACATAGAAAAATCACACAAAGTAAGCTCGTAGCTTAGTAAGCTCGTATGTAAATAACTTAATTCATCAAATAAATGTAAATCTGTAACGCTCTAAATTTTATTAAATCATTTCTGTAGGTATTTGACGAATGTGTATCTACTTCAGTGGTTAAGTGTCTTAGGAGGTGATTGAGAGGTCCCAAGTTCAAGCCTTAGCTTAGGGAAAATTTTGGTATTTTGATGAATAAAGCCTTACTCTTGTTCAGTGGGCTTAAGTTAAAAGCTGGTAGGATTATATCAGAATGGGTCTGCTGGTCTAGTGGTTAAGTGGCAAGGGAGTATGCCTGAGAACCCAAGTTCTAGTCATGGGTGTGGCATTAATTTTACTGTTAAGTCATGCGGACATTTTAGTTGGACTAAAACACTCAAGGGGGTAGGGTTTATCAGATGTTTTCTTTTCTTTCCTTTTTTTTTGTTCACTACTATTTCTTCATTCCCCCTAAAACCCCTTTGCTGTCGGAATCCTTTTCTTTTTCCCCTTCCCTTTGTTTTTCTTTTTTCGATAAGCTTGGGCGCATTACTAGCGGTTCTATCATTTCGGTAAGTATCACCTTAATTATGTTTCGTGATTTCCTTTAGAGATTATTTAAGAGGGATTTTGCTTGTTGTTTAGGGAATATCCAAGGCTTTGTAGATCAGTAACCGAGTTCTAAACAGTAAGGAAACACCATTCTTCATTAAAGGTAAGTAGATCTTTCTTTTGGGATTTGGCAATTCTTAAGGATGTCAATTTAAGTGATTGATTTTGGGCTTGGTATTATCGATGTTAGGCTTTGGGGTTCTCATGGTTGGATTAGCGGTGAAAATGAACCTGGTGTGTACTTCAATTACGCAGAAAATGAGTTTCGACAAAAGCTGAAAAGTGGCCTGTCGACGCCACAGGGCGTGTGGTAGCCTGCCTCGTGAGACACAGGCATGCCACTGATGAGCCAGGCCGTACGCGCGCCACACAGGCACGACGAACACGGGCGTGTGATGGATTGTAGGCCGTGTGCGAGGCACATGGGTAGGGCACACGGGCTTGTGAGCCCAATTTTGCTGATTTGTTCTATAAGGTTGCACGGCTCACCTAAGTCGACTGTGACCTGACTGTAGGGGCGGCAAGCGTTACTTAGTCCCTATACTCTGATTGGTTATTGAAAAGTATGATATTATAAGCATGTGTATCTGTCTGATTCTGTAAATCTGCTTTGACATGATGTTGATAAGATATGTTTATGATGCATTGCATAGGGTTAGGATTGTTGTGAAGAGAAGGAAGTCTGAGAGGCGATTAGCCTATTATCTGGCAGCTAAGCTACACACTTATGATATGTGCTGCGATACGGTACTTTATAGTGTGTAGGGTTGGATGGGTCGATTATATCCCCATATACAGTGTGCAAGGATAGGTGGGTCGATTTTATCCCCACATGGTGTGTTGGGTTGGATGGAGATGGTGTGCAGGGTTGGTGGGCATGTTTTCTGATATCTGATATGTTATGCATGTGATATATGTATGGTTAAGGTCGAATAACTGTAATCTATTATCTACTTGTATGCATGCTGTTTGTGGAGATGTACACACTGAGTTTGCGAAAACTCACCCCTTTGTTTATTTTATCTATCAGGTAATCCTCAGTAGTAGACGGATCGGTGCGACGGAGGCTCGATGGTGACCACTGGTAGACATTTAATGATTTTATGAGTAACCTTTATTTTTTTCCTGCCTTACCTTAAAAGTTATTTTTGGGATTGATTATGTATTCGGACTTGAACTGTGTATTATTTGGGGATTTTAAATTGATAAATTATTGATTTAAGAATTAATGACGTTTTATCTTCCGCGTTTATGAAATGTTTCCACTTGATATTTGGAATAGGGATTTCACGACTTAAGTAATGATAACAAACTGGAAAACTTTTCAACTCGCTAAGGTTTTTCTAAAAAGCACTCACATGTAACGTCGCTAGATTCGGCCATAGCGTCTAGGCTGGGTTTAAGGGTGTTACAAAATCAATAAATTTCACATTAACTACAAACCTTTCTCATGTCTTAAAACATGATTAAATACCATCTCATTGAACTTTCTCTATTTAATACTCGAATAGTTTCTGTACTAACCTTTTTCTTAACCACATCATTTGTTTACCCGTTGGACCATTCGGAATAGAAATTGAATACTCAATAGTCTCATACGATAAGTACCTATACCATGGCCCGTAGCCAAATCAAGGTAACTTATCCGAAAAACAATTATCATGGTCCGAAGCCAAATCATCCGATATGCATGCCCCGAAGCCAAATCGGTATAATTTGCACCCGAAGTGCTAATATCATGGCCCGAAGCCAACTCAACTTATCATCTAATAACAAGACACATGTAACCAAATCTATTCCTAAAGTTCAACTAGGACTTTACACTTTTCGTTTCTATCATCGAATGCATTCGTAGAGTCGTTTTCATAATTCTAACATAATCCATAATCTCATAATCACAGTTTATACAATATCAAATCTTTTAACATACTTTTATAATGAAATTACCACATACGAGCTTACCTCGAGTATGAAAATGGCGAAATGAGTCAGTTACTCAATAATCTTGCCTTTCCCTGGATGTAATTTTGGATTCCTCTTTTCTTGATCTAAATATATTCAAAATTAACTTATTCAATCTCATATTCTTTCAATTTAATCCAAAACATACATTTTGGCCTTTTTACACTTTAGCCGCTAAATTTTCGCATTTAATCAGTTTAGCACCTATTTCACAAATACACAAAATTCACATAATTTCATTAAACCCAAGCTTGGCCAAATTACACATAGGTCCCTAACAACCCAAAACTTTCATTTATTTCACATTTTAACCACTCAATTTGCATATTTCACAATTTAATCCCTATTTGGCATTTTCATCAAAAATCACTTTGCAAAACATGAAACTCTATCATCAAGCTTTCATATTTCATCTTCAAATACCAAAGAATGCATAAACTCATCAATGGAAACTCTTAAAATCTTTAACAGTTTCAAAATTAAAGGTACAGGCTAGCTAGATTAAACTGCAACGATTACAAAAACATAAAAATCATAAAAAAAACATATCAAAAATCGTACCTTAATTGCTTGAATTTGCCTAGCTAAATGAAAAACCCTATCTTAGCTTCTTCTTCTTTTAATTTTCGATGCCTGAAGATGAGAATGAAGCTTTAATTAGCTTTGTTTTATTTATTTTAACCTTTAATAACCAAATTACTAAACTAGCCTTATTATAAATCATTTAATATCATCTATTTAATGTCCATATAAGTCCACTAACATTTAAAATGGCCTAATTACCATTTAAGGCCATCATATTTAAAAGCCAAAGCTATTTGACAACTTTAACAAGTAGAATGCAACTTTTACATTTTACGCGATTTAGTCATTTTTCTCAAATTGAACAATTAAACAATAAAATTAGCTCACGAAATTTTCACACATACATGCTATCATGTTGTAAATACCAAAAATAATATTAAAATAATTTTGCAACATCATATTTGTGGTTCTAAAACCACTGTTCTGTTTTAGCTAAAACTGGGCTATTACAAAAGGCTTTTATCCTATTGTGGTAAATACGTTCTTCTTAAAGTTGTTTTACAATCCTTACCCACTTATGCTCTCTCAATTTTTCTTATCACCAGGAGCATGATTGATGAGTTGATCTCGAGAATGAGAAGCTATTAGTGGGCTCACAAGAATAAATGTTGCGGATAGGCGATGATGGCATATGATGCCTTGTGTATGCCAAAAGGTATGGGTGGCCTTGGATTCAGAGATCTAAGGTTTTTCAACATTGCGTTGCTCAGGAGATAAGTGTGGTGGCTCGTAAACCATAGAGATACCTTATGCTACCATGTTATTAGCTCTAAATACTTCCCAAATTGTGATGTGTTCCACCCGAAGATAATTGACTAACCTTCTTATTCATGGACGAGCATTATGACTACGACTAAAGCCCTTGAGGTTGGTTTCAGTTGGCAGGTTAGGGACGACAAGAAAGCAAGGATCAGATTGGATAGATGGGGTTTTAAAGGTCTCGACGATGACTCCTTGAAGGATCTTAGTAGCGGGATTTAGGAGAGGGTTGTTCGCAACTTGTAGGAACCTAATAATAGTGTGTGGGGTAGAGCCCGTGTGCGAAAGCTATATGGTGACTTCTTGGGTGATCAGATTTGTACTCTATTGATTATTCGAGATGGGCCGTTGGATAGGGCCATATGGTTCCATAACAGGACCGACTATTACTGTACAAAATCCGGTTACTCTTGACTTATCCTTAATAAGATTGGGTGTGGTCTGGATCATCTATATTGGCGTACTATTTGGAAACTCCACATCCTCCCCAAGAACCGCATATTTACGTGGTGGGTTGGTCACAATTTACTCCTGATTAATGTTAGAATTTCCTCGGTTTATCAAGGCTTTAATCACGAGTGCTTGAGATGTGGGATGGAGAAAAAATAACCATTCATGCCATTAAAGATTGCTCTAAGGCTCGTGAAATTCTTTCCCTTGGTGGGCTCGATGGTAGGTTGCTCGACTATGAGTTTGAAAGGTGCATCGATTGGTTGAAGGAGGCGACTCAGCTCATGGACAAAAAAGCTTTTGAGGAATTCATAACGGTTTTGTGGAATGTGTGAAATAGATGAAATAATTCTATTTTTCGTGGCAATGAGGAAGATGCAAAGGTTGTTTGGGAGTCGGCTAAAACTCTAGGGGATGATTTTAGGATTCACAACCTCATCAATGCTCTAATGATTCCTAAGACCCCTAAGATCCATAAGTGGGAAAAGCCTTCTTTGAATTTTGTCAAAATTAATGTCAATGCGGTGATTGTTGATACATCAATCGAAATATGGGTGATAGCCCTTGATAGTGACAGTTTTGTGTTAGGCCATCTTTCGGAGTATAGGGAGAGTCGGATGAAAGTGGATTGGGTAGAGGTTGATGCGTGGATTAATTGGGCCTATAATAATAATGTTGTGAGGGCTATCTTTGAAACCGATTGTGAAAGCTTAGTAAATCGCATTAAAAAACATCATGAAGACATCACTATTTTTGGCTATCAGTTAAAAGAGATTGTTGGACTTCTTTACTGAAGCTAAGATTAATTGGATTGATCATACAAGTAATAGAGTCACGGATAGTCTTAGTAAGCTAGCTTTGAACAAACAATGTACTCTTTCCTTTAGTATGGAGTATCCTTATGATATCCATGAGCTTGTAATGATTGATTCATATTAATTTGAGGTAATGGCCTTTATGCCCTTTTATTGTAAAAAATAAGTTTAAATATAATAATAATAATAATAACAATTAATAAATCCTTAAAATATAAAAGTTTTAATAATATTTTTTTTTGTCTTGTGCGCTAACTTGACATCTCCTTCTACTTACATAGAAAATGATTAATTACATGCCAAATTATATAAAAGCTCATGTCCAAAAGTAATTAAAATATAGAGTAAAATATATCGATTAAGTGAATTATAATCTATTTATTATATTTTGATAATTAGTTTTCATCATATAATATATATCATATTTTGTACAAAGATACTTTAAACAATATTGCACTATTACTTAAATTATGATTCAACTATGTCTATTCATAAAATATTATTTACATTAAATATGTTATATATTTTTTATCTTTTATTTAAAAATTAAATGTGTATACCACATGCAATGCATGTGAAGAAGAAGACTAGTATATATAAAAACACGAATTTAAAAAATATTTGAATTGATAAGAATGTTTTTTATTATTTATTATATTACTAAATTAACATTATATAAAAAAATAAGTTTTTATTTTTTAAAATTATAGAGTTTTTATTCAACTAATAGTTGAGTTGAAGTTGAATTCAACATATTAATAATAAGTAATATTAAATAATTGTTAATAATATATATCATTTAATTATTGTTACAATTATACAATAATTAAAATTCAGATTTATCAATATAAATAATATTCAACACTTAAACATTTTTAAACAAATAACATCTAAATAATATCACTAAAAATAGAGATTATTAGCATTGGTAAGTTTGAAGTATCTAAAAAACAATGAAGTATTAAAGTATTAGTTATTCGAAAGGTAAATTTCAAGTCATATTCAAATGATAATGTCAATAAATGATTGTTTAAATTAATGATGAAGTAAAATTATTATATTCTTTCATCATACATTTATTTTTATTTTTTTGCAAATAGATACTGATATCCATTTAAAACAGCACAAGGCTCAAAGTGGTTAGACACAATAAAGAGAAACAAAGATGAATAGACAGAAAAATTAAATAAAACAAACAAAACAACACACCGAAAAAACCAAAACCATTAACTCAAACCACTCTTCACCACAAATGAATCGCCGCCAAGAATATCATCCAAAAAACAATTCATCTTCCCTAAAACAAATTTGAAACCACAACGCCGAGCAAGGAAGAAAACTTTTAAATCCAACCATGAAGATTCAAAAGAACCTTCTCCATCTTCAAAGTGAGCAAAGACCTAACAACCGATCTGGACCCAAGTCATCCAATCCTCAACTATCGCCTTCTTTACTATTTCCAGAGGTGAAAAATCCCAAACGCAAAGAATCTTTCGTCGTCGCCCTTCGACCACCAGAAGATGTGCCGCCCGATTAGCTACCCTTGGCACAAAATGGTAAGATACTTTATCAAACTGTCTTTCAAGTACACTGATACTGGTACTTTATCAAACTGTCTTTCAAGTACACGGATACTGTTAATAATCGGCCCCAAAAGAGATCGATCTTCTCCTCCTGAATGAAGCTTTTTAATTGTTGTCAGAGAATCCCCTTCCAATAGAATCCTACAAAAACCCATTTCCTCTACAAAGATCAGCGCCATTTCATAAGCACGAGCTTCAGCAATAAAAGCATCAACCACATCACCATATGGGTAAGTGCAAGCACGTAGAAAAACCCTCTTATTATTTCTTACTAGAACAGCTGCATAAGAAATTCTAGATTCTTTTAGAAATGAGGCTTCAAAATTCAATTTAAACGTACCACCATCAGGAGGACGCCATAAATGCTGTCTCATAGGAATAGAAACAGATTTTAGGTTCGATTAACACAAGGCGATATCCTGGCAATAGCCTCGAATAAATCCTAGGAGATCCTACATAGAAAACTTTGAACTTTCATGAATCAATTTATTTCTCCAATGCCATAATGCCCATAGTGATATAATAAGAATCTATCGATTAGGAACATCTGCTGCAAACAAGTTTTTAACAAATTTGTCTTTGAAATTTGAGGTATTCTCGAGTGGATAGACCCTGATGTTGAGAGAGGTCCATAACTACTTTAAGACACCACAATTCCACAGTAAATGGTCAGAATCCTCCAAATCTGCTTTACAGAGAGGTCAGACACCATCCACAGTCAATCGTCGTTTGAGAAGATTGTTATAGTAAGGCACAAAATTGTTGAAGAGTCGCCACATGTTTATCTTAATTTTAGCAGGAATATGTAAAGCCTAGAGCATTTTGTAGAAATCACTCTATTTATCACTTATGAGCGAATGTTGCCCGTTATTTTGTACTTGATTTGTAATCAAAACATGATACCCATTCTTCACAGTGTATTCCCCAGTAATCTCATGTTTCCAGATCAATAAATCATTCGACCTGTGGCGAGAGATCAAAATGGAGAAGATACGGTCTGCTTGATCTTTGTCAAACAAATGGCAGACTACTCCCTTGTTCCAGGTATTAGTTTCAGCATCGATCAATTGATTCACTGAACTTCAGGATGTATTAACACATTGCACTGATAGTCGGTTTTTCCCATGCCCAGGCAACCAAGGATCATTCCAAATGTTCATACTTTCCCCATTACCAATACGCCATATCAACCCATCAGCAATCAATGCTCGAGCACTGCACAGACTTCTCCAGGTAAACAAAAGGTAAGAACCTACTTTTGCTGAGAAAATATCTGTGAACGGAAAATAACGGGCTTTCAAAACCTTCAATAATAGACAATTAGGATGGAAAAAATACGCCAGACTTACTTAGCTAATAAGGCTCGATTAAATAAAAACAAATCCCTAAAACCCATCCCCCCAGCACACTTGGGTTTACATAAATCACTCCAATTACTCCAATGAATCCCTCTTGATGTTTTATTGTTTGACCACTAGAATTTATTTAAAAGGCCCTCAATTTTATGACATAGCATTTTTGGTAAGGCAAAGCATAGCATTTTTGGTAAGGCAAAGCATTATATAATATAAACAGGGATAGCTTGTAGGACCGACATAATAAAAACTTCTTTACCTCCCATAGAGAATTAATGCAAGTTCCAGCCTTCAATTCTCTTCCTAAAACGATCTAAATAATGTGCAAAAGCCCAATTTTTCTTCCTTCCGACCATCATAGGCAGGCCCAAGTACTTCTCCAGGTTTGTAGCAAGCCGGACACCCAAAATGCCAGTAATTGCTTTCCGAACGTTCGACTCTACAGTAGCACCAAAATAAATAAGTGATTTATCAAAATTTACCCTTTTGGCCCAAAGCCTACTCATACTCCGCGGTAAGATTGCACATTATATTAGCTCCCTCTTCTGATGCATCCCCAAATAGAATACTATTATTCGCAAAAAATAAATGGTTAATAGAAAATCTTTCTCTACCAATAAGAGCACCCCACATGAAATTCTTCTGCTTAACATCCTGAAGCAATGTGGAGAAACCCTCTACACAAATCAAGAATAGATAAGGGCTAAGCGGATCCCCTTGCCTCAAACCTCTCGAAAGTGAAAACCACACATTCTTTTCCCCATTAAGCCCCACCGAATAAGAGACTGAACAAACACACTGCATGATGAGAACAATCCAGTCAGTGTGAAAGCCCAAACAATTTATCATTCCAGCCAAAAAATCCCACTCAACACGATCGTACACTTTACTCATGTCGAGTTTAAGCACAAAATTTCCTTTTCTACCTTTTTTCTTCATTTTAAGAGAATGTAAAACCTCGTAAGCACTCAACACATTATCCGAAATATTTTTTCCTAGAATAAAATCCCCTTGAGTTTCATTAACACACTCCCCCAAAATGGGACTCATGCGTTCCACCAATACTTTCGTAGTTACCTTGTAAATTATATTACGAAGACTTATAGGTCAGAATTGTGTGAGGTTTTTGGGTTTATCAACTTTAGGGATTAAGATAATGTGGGTTTTATTGATTTCCCCCATTTCAGTTTCTCCTTTCAAGATTGACAAACAGTACTTGGAGATTTCAAAGTCAACAATATGCCAACATTTCTAATAAAAACTGCTGGAAATCCATCAATACCCGGAGCCTTTAAAGGTGCCATTGCCATGATAGCATGCTTAATATCAACCTCTAAAAAAGGACGAAGCAATTTCTCATTCATGCTATGTGAAATCTGCTTCTCTACCAAGCCCAACAGTCGCTCGTCATGACCAGAATTAGAAGCCGAAAACAAATTCTCAAAAAATCTCAAAGCAAGCTGAAGCATTCCCACATTCGATGAGACCCAATGACCATTTTCTTCTTCCAAGCCCATAATCCTACTTCGTTGAAAATGCTAAACCGTAATTTTATGAAAATAGTTGGTGTTTCTATCTCCATTTTGCAACCAATTGGCATGAGCCCGTTGCCCCCAGAAAATTTCTTCTTTGTCAATCTCCAAATTAATGCCAATTTGGGCCTCAATGATTTCGACAAGAACCTCATCAGAAGGATCCTGGTCATAAACTTCATGTAAACGCTCTTCAAAATCCTTATGAATTGTTTTTTGATCCCAACTCCTAGACCGACTCCACTGCTGAAAACGTTTCCCCAAAAGCATAAACTTATTTGGGACAGTTTCAGTTATATCTTCCCAACTCCTTTGTACCATAGCCTCAAAATCATGTTCTAGACACCATTTCACTTTAAAACGGAAACTTCTGTTCCTAGAACGCTGAAACTCACCACCCCGCCCACTTGTGTCCAACAGAATCGGGCAATGATCCAAAAATGAGTGACTCAAATGCTCCAAATGGTAACTAGGAAAAAGAGACATCCAATCTCGAGTCGCTATTCCCCTGTCCAGATGTTCCCGAATATTGGTAGCCAAAACACGACCGTGCTCCCATGTAAACCACCCACCAAAAAATCCCAAATCAATAAGCCCACAGTCCTCCAACACTTCTCGAAAATCAACATTTGACGTTCTCAACGAAGTCGGCCACCCTGCTTTTCAAAAGAATGCATAATCTCATTGAAGTCCCCAACCACAATCCAAGGCAACATTTGGTCATTCCCCAACTGACAAAGTAACTCCCATGATATTGCTCTATTTCATTCATCTAGATTCCCATAAAACCCCATAAGACGCCAAACTTCACCGCAAGCATTATCATGAACCTCAACGTCAATATGAAAAGAAGAATAACTCTGAAGCCAAATCAAGGAATTTTGTTTCCAACCTAACGATAGACTACCTTTAGATCCCGACGCACCAACATTAATACCATTTGCAAGTCCACACTTCATTCACACCAACTCCATCTTCTTTGAACTTAATTTTGTCTCTATAAGAAACAAAATCTGGGGATTAATGGCTCGTAATTTATTTTTGAGCCTACTAACAGTCTGCGGTCTCCCCAAGCCGTAGGCGTTCTAGCTTATGATTTTCATTACAGAGCCACCGCTAAAATCATTGAGTCTTCTTCAGCAACATCCCCTACGACATGAGTTGAATCCCCCACTAACCTTTGTCGTTTCTTTCCTTCCAAAGAAACTAAGGGATCATTTTCTTCGGTCAACACCCCATCCATGGGCCCACTATCATTTTCAAACCCAATTAATTCCATACTATTATTATTTCGCCAGGTATTCTTATCTACTTTAAAAGAAATATTTTGTCCAGATTTTAAAGAGATAAGATTAGATTTATCCAATTGATTCCCCATCACCCTCCTTAAATTACACCCAGCATCAAGTTCTCTCCCTCGAATTTGGGTCGTGGGATTTCTTGCCAAAACTGCAGTATGGCATTCTAAACCGTCAGGTTCTTGAAGCCACCTACTCACCATAGGATTCCGCTGATGCCCCACCACTCGTAATGAAATGTCCCAACCAAAAATTATTTTTGATGGATCCAGGCTGGTACGAAAAGGACAAAAACTCTTTCTGTGTCCCAGTCTACCGCAAATAAAGCAAAAGAGGCTCAATTTTTCATACTGGAAACAAGCATAAACTGTACCTTCCTTATCGATTTGAATCTTCTTTTTCCTTTGCAATTGGAGAGACATATCCAACCTAACTCGAATACGCATAAATTTATTAATCCCTATAGTTGGAATAGAGGTGTCGTACTCAAGAAACTGTCCCAAAAACTCTCCAAACTGTATTGCATTGTTTCCGTCATCAACCCTAGTGGCAAGTCGTGTATTTAAACCCAAAATTCAGTTAACAATAAAGGAACAACAGCTGGATCTTCCCCCTGTTAGATTCTACGAAGAATAATCAGATGATTATTGAAAACCCATGGTGTCCCCGAAAGCACCCGATGAATGTCCACTTCATGAAAAAATTAGAAAAGAAACATTTTTTCCCCAAGATTCGAAATGAAAATTCCCTCAATGGGATGCCAAAGATAAACTATAGTATTGCGCAAGGAAGGGAAGTGGATGATACTGTCAGTCAAGCATCACCCCACTAAACAAAATTGATAACTCCGATGCACTGACGAAATTTCCCCATGGAATGCCTCCTCCTCTTCGTCAAGAAGATTAAGATAGCTAAACCCTCTTCCATCACACAGAAAAAACCTAGAGAAAAAGCTCCAGTCCCAGACAAAACAGTAACACAAAATTGAAGACTCAGAAAAAGAGAAACTAAAACGAAAGATTCACCATGTCAAAAGACAGACTTTTTTAATTTAACCATGCAAATTTAATGCTTTGACCTCACAAAATTTTTAAGCATATACAACTATTTACATTATTTCATCACACATTTATTTAATTTATTATACATATTATACTAAATTTATTTTAAACTTACCTTCATTTTAATTTATTAGGCAAAAGTTTTCCTTTACAATTATACATTCTTACTAATTTTAATTTACTTTATGCTATTTTTCTAATTACTATTATAATTTTAATTTTAATTTTATAAAAATCTCCATTTTACAATAATAAATTATTATTTATTGTTATAATTTATAGTTGTTTTATATAATTTACAACTTCAAAGTAATTAATTACATCATAAGTCCAATGTTGATTGAAGCTGATGACGAGAATGATATATTAAAGAAAAAGATGACAAGAATAACATTAAAGTAGAAGATTAGAATAAAAATTATTTAAATATATTTTTAAAATTATTAGTATTTATTTTAATTTATTAGGAAGTTTAAGTTTTTCAATTTTTCTAAATATGCCTTTATCATAATTGGGGAGTTGAAGATTTTTAAATTGCTATTAATTTATTTCATATTTTTATAATACAATTAGATGATTTAGTAATCTCAATAGTTGTTTAACTTATGAAAATAAATTATTATGAAATTAGAAAATATATTGTGCTAATCTCATCCGAATTAGATAAGTTGATTTTGAGAGCAAAATTCATAATGATTAATTTAATTATATTTGATATAATTTGAATTTACTTTATAATTAATGACACTGTTATTTAATTTTAAATTAGAAAAAATTTAAAATATAAAAATGCTAAAGATAGTTTTTAATATAAAAACTAAAAGATAGAATTTAATATTTCAACATTAAATTTAAAATTTTATAGTTAATTTGATAAATTTAATACATTAAAATCATACTTAATTTAATCTATTACTAGTCTAAACTTTCAAATTAAATTAAAATCTAATCTCAATTCTCAAAATATTTTTGCTTTATTTTGGAATTTAATATTTAAAAATATTTAAATAAATTTTCAAGATAGAGTTGTTGTTTTACTATTATTGAAATTCATAATAAGTGTTAAAGTAATCAATATATAATAATACTTGGTGGGACAAGTTTTGGAATTTGTCGATTGAAGCGTCCATTTTAATCAATCATTGCACTAGACATGAAACTTGTCTTATTTGTTGGCATGTTTGACCAAAAATATTTTGATGATTTGTTAGTCTCTTTTTGAGGATTTTATACAGCTAATCTCGTGTTTATCATTAAAGAAGAGATTAAATCAAGTAAGATTACTTTTCAAGGATTCTTATGTGTGTTGAAACCGTAAAACAAATTCTAATATAAACTTAAAACTGTAAACCAAGATCTATCATGTCAAATCATCAATAATAAATCAAGAACAAAACTAAATGCGAAAGCGTAACTTAATTAATTGATTTCCTGAAATCTATAGATCTTAGGGTTTTAATCTTCCAAATTAGCACACAAGTAATCTAGAGAAGTTGGCTCTGTCTTTTCTAAAGATGAGATATTAGAAAAGTTACCTTGTTGTGTAATTTGAGGACCATAACCCTAATATATATAACTTTGGCACATTAGCTCTCATTCCTAATTAGCCCATCATTATTTAGAAATTGATTAGAACTTCATTACTAGAGTATCTACACATATTTGACCTATACTTTATTTAATAATTAAAGCCCAAAAAACCATAACCAAATTAGATCACTTTTAATTTGGGCTAACCTATTATAATAGTAAATAATAACATGTAATTACCCTTATTATATATGTGATGTTCATATTTTCCAATAATCTCCCACTTGAACCACATATATATACTAATTACTCTATAATTACATGTCATTATATAACCTTATGAGCTCAAAATTTTCCTTTCATATCGTAACTAAATCCATCAATGATCACGTATAATGACATAGATCAAGTATGGATGTGTAGTATGGGAATTACATGCAATATGATCTAAACATGTCTATTTCCAACTGGTCTTCCTCAAACCTTAGTGAGATCAAACCTTACTAAAACCAGAGTGTGTATAAACCAAATAAACTTTATTTCAGTAAAAAATAAACTTAATATCTGTAAACTGAAATAACTAAAAATATGTCTATAACATAAAACATTTAAAAGTACAAACTCTCACTAAAACTAAATATCCTTAAATGATATTACACCCATATGAGCAATGTGCTCGTGAAAAACCTTAGGTATAGTCCCTTAGTAAGCGGATCTGCAATCATGGAATTTGTCTTAATATGCTTTATAGGCACCTAAACACTCTAAACTTTTACTGTAACAACCAGAAACTTAAAGTCTATGTGTTTTAACTTTGATGTGCTCCTGTTACTATTGGAATAAAATATTGCAATTTGTTTTTCACAATTTGCACATTAGTGACAAAAACTTGTATCCATATTTCATCAAAATCAGAGTTTGTATACTTGATGATCTCTAACTGATTAGACCTTCGATATGTGAGCATGTAATCTTTTGTTCTTTGAAAATACCTTATAACCTTCTTGGATGCTATCCAATGGTCCAAACTAGGGTTGCTTAAAATATCTGCCTAATATCCCAACATTGTACACAATATTCCAATGTATACAAACCTGAACATACATTAGACTTCCTACTGCTAAAATGTAAAAAATCTTATACATTTTTGTAATCTCAAAATCATTCTTAGTGCATTGATTGAGACTATACTTATTATTGATAAGCAGTATGTCATTAACATATAAAACCAAATATAGAACCTTACTCCCACTAAACTTATGGTATATACAATTATTGACAAAATTAATCTCTAAACCGAATAAGATAATCATTTGGTAAAATTTGTAATACTATTAACAAGAAGTTTGCTTAAGCCCATAAATGAAGTTATTTAATTTGCAAATCATTAACTTTGCATAATCGGACACAAAGTTTTCTAGTTGCACCATATACATGTATGATCAATGTTACCATTGAGAAACCATTAACTTAATATTCATCTAATGCAGTTTAAGGTCAAAATATTCCACTAAAGCTATTATAACTCTTTCTCTAGTGGACCTTTTTAATGGCATTTGTACTTGAGGTTATTGAGTTTTTTTTTGAAACAATTACCTCATCTTGAATAGGGAGTTTTTTAACATTGTTTTATTGAGGTTCTGGATTAACATCTTGATTAATGATAGGTATAAGAACCAGAACATCGTCAAAAGTGATAGCAGGAATTAAGTTAGAATTCAATTCCTCCTTAAAAGCAATGTCTGTAACTTTATTTCTCCCTCTAAACTCAACATCCTCAAAAAATGTTATAGTTCTCGTCTCAAAAATATTCCTTATTGTGGGATCATAAAACTCATAGCCCTTAGATCACTCAAAATAACCAATAAAATAATTGTTCACTATTTTGGAGTCTAATTTCTTCTCATGTGGCTTATAAGGCTTTCCTTAAGTGGACATCCCTAAATGTGAAAGTGTTTTGGACTAGGTTTTCGACCTATCCAAAGCTCATAAGGTGTTTTTTCAACTGCTTTAATGGGTACTCTATTCAGAATGTAAGTTGTTGTCTTTAGAGGCACTGGCCAAATGAGCACTTTCACACTTATCATGTTTCAACCTTTCTTCCTTTTACACACAATAAGAAATGAACTCATTTAGAGTCCATTTCTCCTATTGATAGATGTAACCGATTTTAGATTGGTTAAACTGTGCAAGAAGCGATACAAAAACCATAAGAAAAAGCAATTCCTCAGAAAGCTCGATCTTAAGTGCCTTAAGTCTTGAGGCAGCATGAAACATCTCCATAATGTACTCACCCATATTTCCTTGACCCTTATACTTCATAGACATCAAAGAATTCAAAAATGATGTCATATCAACCTTATTTATTTAGCAAAATGTTTCTCAATTTCGTCAAGGAAACACTTGGCCTAAGTAATCTTTTCAGATTATGTGCCCCTAAAGGCTTTTGGAATATTGTGTTTCATGATCATTAGACTCATGCAATTTGAACGATCCCACCTCAAAATCCCTTTTAACATTAGGGGTGTTTTCCGCAGTGAGAGATGCATATTGGCTTTCCCTTAGTGCAAGGTCTATGTCCATACAACCAAACACTATAAGTAAGTGCCTTTTTCAATCCTTAAAATTAGTCCCATTAAGCATGGGTATAGAATTTATATTAGAAAATATTGTGGCAGTAGAAGATGAACTAGCTAATACAGAACAAAAACAAATAAAAATAAGCTCACATCAATATTCATAAGTAAACAATAAATTTAAGATAATGACTAATCTCATCTCAAGATACCAAACACAACATTAATATCAAGTCTTTGGACAGTAATATTAACAGCAAACGGTACTCTTATTGCAACAATCAAACATTATCAATAAATTATGGCAAACAATGAATTAATCTTTGGACTAACTTATTGTTCACATAAATTACCTTATAATTGTCACATATTTATCCCCACTGATGTTGTTAAAATTCTGTCAAATATTAACTTACCTTTGGGTCAATTAATAAACGCATGAATCACAAAAATATATAATCATCTTGATATTTTAAATAAACTAATCTACGCAAAAGAGGTCACTGGCGGAATTTTATTTCAATTAATTTATTTAAAATATTAGACATCTTTAATTAAAACCTAAAGCCAAAATTTGGATTAATTTTTTCATAATATTTCTCTTAATTTCATCTTTCAATCAAATTAAAAGATAATGGTATATATATATGTATATATATATGTATATTTATCCCAAAACAACATACAATGATGTTGGCAAATACAAAAATAGTTGAATAGATCATAAACCATAAATAACCCCACATAAGACTTCAAATTTAAACCAAAATAATTTAAATAAAGGTAAACATCATCTCAAGATATCGGACACTCTATTAATATTTTATCTTTGGTAAAAATATTAACTTGTAAGTGATATATTGGTGTAATAATCAAACATTGACAATAAGAACATGTCGAACCATAAATTTTTTTTTGGTCCAATTTATTGCTCATATGTAAAACCAAATAATTGTCACATGTTTATTACATAGTTGCACATGTAATATCATTAACCTTCATTTGGGCCGATCAATATTAATATAACTTAAGTTACATACACACAACCTTTTATATTTTTAAAACAAAATAATTTCAATAAGAGAGATCACTTTAGCAACTTATTATTTCAATTAAGTTATTTTAATATATATAAATATACCAATATTCAAATTTAAAATTTACCCAATAGTCAAAGGTCAAAACTATTTTTTTTATTGCACTATAGTTTCCGAAATAACTCCAAATAAGAATGTCTTAATAGTGCAATTAAAAAACCGAAAACCTTAATTTTTGACTGATTTTTTTATTCCAAAACCATATATGTCAAAGCCAAACAAAAAATAATATAGTGATTCAATGCCAACTAATTAACATGCAAATGTATTCATAATTTTAGCATAGATAAAATACCAAAGTAATTCACGCATATACTATGTAAATCCAAAATTGTATTCATATGAATCAGAGATCCAAATGAATGCTTGAAAGAAAAAATTCAATTCAATATATCTCAAAAATAAAATCAAAATAGTTGACATACCCCATAATTCATACCATAGACCATATCAACATAATTTAACTAAATATTAGAAATAATAATATGTCAAACCTAAATATTATTCAACCAAGCTTAAAACCAAAAAATATATATTTATATATTGGCAACATAGATAATTGAAATTCATCGACTAATATTGATAAATTTAAAATAAGCAATTATGCACAAAAAAAATCAAAATAAGTAGCACAATTGATAAAATTCAACAACAACTATGATAAAAAAACATTAAACATGAAATATTAATTCACCATTTAAGAGCCAATCTTAATCAACATTGTATTGAATTCTCCCCAAATACTCAAAAGAAAAATTACAACAGATTCTGATGCATTTTCCTCAAAATAAGCGTGTGAAAACATCAACCATATTCATACATAAACCAATCAAACATGCTTATATTATTTATATATGTATATATAATCGAAACACATACATATATATATCGAAACATATTTTATGAACTAAGCATGTCATTCATTGAATCAAACAAAAAATTGCTAAAGAGAAAAAAAAAATACGAGACTGCAGAAATTTCAATTGTGCACTCTGTGACCTTTACCCAAAAAAAAATTATTGAAATTGTATGAACAGCACAAAATCTTAAATTTTTAATTTTAGTTGGATTTTATAAGGACTGAAATTTATATAAAATAATTATATGCAGAAACTAAAAATAATCATTTATATATATAAAATTCAATTATAAATATAATTCATTATGAATAAAAACAAAAGATGATAATTCTATATATTTCAACCACAATCTTGAACAAAAATTTTAATATAGAAAAAAAATCCCACAAATCATAACATAAATAATTTCATACAAAAAAATCCTTTTAATAAACTTTAAAAAGAAATTTAATAAGATCCTTTTAAAGTCTTAAAAATCCCTAACTAATAATCCATATTTTTCAATTATGAATTATAACCATCTTATATATACATTAACTATTAACACTAAATCAATTAATTAAAAAATAAAAAATTAAAACCCTAAAAATTAAATCTCTAAAATCTGAACAACAAATTAATTCAAAAAATAATAGAATCAATTCATTTCAAAAATAAAAATTTAATCAATTCCATGATGAGGCTCAAATGCCACTTGTTGAAACCGTAAAACAAAATCTGATATAAACTTAAAACTGTAAGCCAAGATCTATCATGTCAAATCATCAAGAATAAATCAAGAACAAAACTAGATGCGAAAGCTTACCTTAATTCATCGATTTCTTGAAATCTACGGATCTTGGGATATTGATCTTCCAAATTAGCACACAAGTAATCTAGAGTAGTTGGCTCACTCTTTTCTAAAGATGAGATACTAAAAAAGTTACCTTGTTGTGTAATTCGGAGACCATAACCCTAATATATATAACTTTGGCACGTTAGCTCTAATTCCTAATTAGCCCATCATTATTTAGAAATTGATTAGAACTTAATTACTAAAGTATCTACACATATTTTACCCATATTTTATTTAATAATTAAAGCCCAATAAACCATAACC
The DNA here is from genome assembly GCF_007990345.1 of Gossypium hirsutum. NCBI lineage: Eukaryota > Viridiplantae > Streptophyta > Magnoliopsida > Malvales > Malvaceae > Gossypium > Gossypium hirsutum. Next base: position 65,425,688 of record NC_053433.1, read on the forward strand.
AAATTAGATCACTTTTAATTTGAGCCTATTATGATAGTAAATAATATGTAATTACTCTTATTATATATGTGCTGTCCATATTTTCCAACAATGTGATCTACTTATCTTGTATGTTGAGACATGTTATCCAAGAAGATATGGACTAACTTTATAATCTTTTGTAGCCTTATATTAAGGATAATTTATTTGATGTGATTTTGGCATATCAAGATGGATTGAAGTTTGCCTTGTGAAGATGGATGTGTGCTTTAAATATGGATGGCTTGATCAACAATGATAGAGGTTTGACTGTTGAAGCAAGTTATGTTGAATGAGTTGAGTGGCACTCAGTAGTGCCCACTGCAAACTGCCACTAAAGCAATGAAGTTACTTGTCATAATTGACTTGGCAATTTAATGAAGCAAAATCTTTGGACTAGTGAATATACTGGTATCTTGAAGATACTATGGTACATCTATGAAAAACAATATGTGGCTATTGAAGATTGGATCGGATTTGAGTGAATCAATTCAACCCATGTTATGTGGAGATTTGTTCGAGGTTGTGCTAGTGATTTTAAGAGACCGTATCTTCATCATATTATGATTTTATTATTTTGTAGCCTTTGCATCAAAAGCTCAGTTGAATGCATTGTTTTTCATAGGATTCTGTGCCACATGCTTGATTTGTATATGGTAGTGGGCTATGGGCCGTACCTTTCTCACTTTACTTTGATGATGATGACTAGCCGAGCAACAAAAAGGCCTCCAATCATCACTGGACTCCATTTCTGGATTTCCTTAATGCTGTATTCCATTTCTTTCTTTTCATGCACTGATCCAGCATAAACACTCTGCATTTAAACTGCCCACCATTTTGGAATTTCTATATTAAGAATATTATTATTTTAAAAAATCTTGTTAAGCCTTTTTTTCATAAATTTTAAAATAAAATCTTTATTTTTATCATAAAATAAAATATTAATTAAATTTAGTTCAGCTCAGATAATTATAGTTTTTAATTTATCAACTTAAATGAATAAATTGATTATTACATGAATCAAAAATTTTAAAAATAGTAAGAACTAAACTGAAACAACAGCCAAATACTAAAATTCAAACCAATTTTCGCTGTCCTCTCACTCATCCATAATTGTTGCTGCTAGCTCATCTGAGTTCTCACTCATCTATCCACAAACATGATGTATACGTTTTATGCAAGTTTTTTCTAATTATTTTCAAATAAATCCAGTTTTTGTCATGTTCATAGTTTGTTTTGCATTATTTTGATTAAATTTTATATTGTAACTAGTAGTACATATATTTTTATTTATTTTATATTTTTTAATTTATATATATCATGAATTTCTAATTGCATTCTATTTGTACTAATGAAACTTTAAAATAAATAAATTGGAACAACAGAACATTTGGTTGTCAGAAGAAGAATTAGATAATTCTTTTTTCTTTCTTTTGCGAATAAAAACGGTAAAGTTTCTAATTTTATTTTCATTTTTATAATAATACAAATTATTTTTTTTATACTACGAGCTTCTTTTTATAAAAATGTTTTGTTAATTTTTCTTTTCAATTTTAGATTTTCATTTTTTTATCAAATCAAATCATGTTTAGATAAGTTGTTGGAAATATTGAAGTTACATTCTTTGTTAGGACAATTTTTTGGACCACCTGTTAGAATACTATGTTCAAAAATATCTGTTTGGATAGACTTTTTGGACAATAGTTGGACATCTATTTAGGATAGCATAAGTGCGGTATGTTTGTTTGCATTATTGACTTGGTTAATCTTGGTTAGTTTTCTATTTGCAAATGATTTTTGGATTAAATCACTAAATTATTTTTACTTGGCCGGTAGGTTGTATTTTGGATAGGAGTGGTTATTGAATGCAAACATCATCTTTATCCTTGTCTTTATCTTACTTGAAGGCTAAGCTTATTTGAATTTGTTTGGATATGAAAAAATTTATGGGGGAATAATTATTGGAGATAATTCAAAAGATAAATTCAACTTTAAATTAAGAGTTTTAAGGTTATTAAAAAGCTATAGAAGAGCTCCAGTATCAACCTATAAAAAGGATGCAGATTGCTACACATTGTGATGTGATTTTGGAGTGTCTCTTTTGATTATTGTGTTGAGTTTTCTTGTTGTTTTCTTCAACACTCTTATAAGCATTCTATTAAAGAGTAAACTTTGATTGTAAGTGAGATTTTTGGGATGAGTGATTTGAATCAAATCATTAACTGAAGAAGACTCTGTAGAGTAAGATTTGTAACCTCTTCAATCCGGCCTAGACGTTAGGCCAAAATTCGGGAGATTACATCGGCCACCAGAATGGCCCAATATGTCATCGAAGTTTATAATATAGTCATTTTAAAATATTTGTTTATTTTTTCTTAGAAGAAAACTGAGCTTATTTTTAGAAATTTCATGAGTTAATAAAACCCGATTAAGTAAAACATTTTTTTTCCTTAGTAATGATGATCACTTTTGAAAACTTAGTTAATCTCCAATTTATTTATTAATCAAAATTTATTCATAATCTAGCAGTGGAAAAGTGATATTCGACCGAGTCTCAAATAAGTAAAATCAAAATGGTTTTAAGCTAAATTAATTCTAAGTCCACGTTTCATTATCCTAAATTCATATTAAATACCATGAATGCTAAATAAACCCAAAATAGAAGTCTCATGCCACAATTTAAATAAAGCAATATAGTTCCCAAATTAACATAAATTGCAAATAATAAATAAAAACTACTTTTATAGTAAAAAGATCAATTCAAGCTGAATTTGCGTCTTAACCAAGTGGGTTATCTATAAAGATGGAAATAAAATAGAGGAGTGAGCTATAAAGCTCAGTGCGAGTTCAATAACAAAAAAACCAGTGCAAAAAGTGGACAAATCATATAGATTATCAACTCATAGAATAAATCACAATTGGATAGCAATACAAAATATCAGAAGTGTAGAACAACTCATCATCATAATATCTCAATGTTCATAGTCATGTAAATGTTTATGAATTCAATGTAATTTCAATTTATTAGAATAGGTTCTATCCAACTCCGCTACACTTCATAGTAGGAGTTCCCTAGAAGTCCTCTACCTTTACACCACTATGTGGATGAACCACTAAACGTTGCAAATGAACTGCTAGTATGATGTGGATAAACCACTATTCGGTGCAAACAAGCTGCAAATATGGTATGGATTAACCACTAAATAGTGCAAACAAGCTGCTAACACTTCCTTCTTCATATCGTCCCACCCATGCAATACAACATAATATGCTATAACAGATTAGTACGAAAACTTTAGCATGCTTATAACAAGTGTTACAAGCCCAATTTGCCCGGCCCGTTCTATAACCCCTAAGCCCAATCTAAAACTAGATCTAGCCCACTACCCAATTACAAGCCCATTCCCAACATTTTCAGAAAACAAAAAAACCTAACCCCTATTGCCTATTCGACGCCGAACCTAGCCCCGAGATTCTGTCACCGCCACTGGTGGCCACCTGCTCCATCGCCAACTACTCCTGCAGAGAAAAGACAAGGATTAAATACGAAAACAGTGAAGAAAACAAGGAATGTTGTAAAAATTTGGCTATATAAAAGCCTAAGAGATCGAAAGCAAGGGTTTTTTTTTCCCTTTTGGCAACACAAAAATTTGTATTACACAGACACTGAAATACAAAACAGTAGTCAAAATCAAATTGAAGGAAAAAAGGTGATTTGTGAATGCTCTTACTCTTCTTTCTTTGAATCTGTTCCTTTTTTATATTTTGTATATACTATAGCATAACACAAATATAAGAAAAAGAAAAGAAGTCATACCTTGCGATTAAGCCGTCGATTCCCTTTTGCTTCGTTAAAATCAGAGTTAGAAGAGGAAAATTCGAGGCCGACAAAATAATATAGTCGAGGCTTGTGAACGCCAATCGCCGTTCCTAGCGACGGGCTGTCATTTTTAAGAGGAGAACCATCTGAATCGGCTGAGGAAGACGAAACGGAGAGGCTGGGGCTGCTTTTTTTGTTTCGGCCGAATGAATGGAAAAAGGGGTGTTGTTTTTTGACATATTTTAAGTGGCCAAATGAGGTTTTAGGGTTTCTTAACCTAGAGCATAAAACGGCACCGTTTAGGGCCTGTTCCAGTGGCTCCAAAACGGTGCCGTATGAGCCTAACCCATGCCCGACCCGATTCAACCGAATGGCCCCAAGACCCGCGTGTTTAAGTGTAAAAGGGGATATTTTCGTTTGGATCCTTCCCCTTTTGCGTGAGCATTCAATTTGTGCCTCGCTTATTTTGTTCCGTTTTTTAATTTGGCTTTGTTGTTCGTGTATGTTTGCAATTGGGTCCTAGCCTTAACGCGGCGTTTTGGGGCATGGGAAATTTCCAGATTTAATCCCCATGAATTCTTACGCTTGACACATTCGTCCCTATTGTCTTTCCGATAAACTCTTTCATTTACAGATTATCCCTCTTATTTTAAATTTATTTTAATTAAGTCCGTAATCTATATAGCTTATTTTTTTTAAGAATTCGTTTAAGCCTTTTGTGTGTTGATATTACTTTATTTTATTTTGCAAAAATATGTATTGTTCCAACCTCTTCACGTTATATTATTCTAATATTTTGTATAATACTCCATTTAAATACTTTATACATTTATATATACGTTAGTTTAATAGAACTTTCCATTTAACAAATATTCATTCATGATATTATATAGGTGTTGAGATACTTTAATAATTCCACTTTTTTCATGAAATCACCATTTTAAAATTCTTTTATATCAAAGTATTTTGATGTTTTATACAACATTTTGTTTATATATTTTTATACACATTTATGTATATATATTAATTTAGTTGAGCCTTCTACTTGGAAGTACTTGTATTTTAAAATTAATCTAGGTATATTATTTAATTTATTTTAATTATTTCGCTTTGTGTTTATGTGTATAATTACTTTTAAATTTGTTATTTTAATATTTTTATATAATGTCTCATCTAAATATCTTTGTGTATATCTATACATATATTATTTCAATGGCTAAATTGTCGTTCTAAAACTCGTTTTTTATGCTTTTAAAATTATTGTTTTGAAATTCTTCATATTGTATTATTGTAATATATATTATAGAGTATCTCATTCAAACACCTTTTTATATGTATTTGTACATATATGACAAAATTAATTTGGTTATGTATGCATTTCCCTTTTACTTTATTCTAAATTTATTTATATATATACATATATACGATTTGTAAATCTAATATGTTCTTCAAAATATATTTCATTGTATATTTTTACCATCTTTGCATATTTTATACATAAATTAAATTCTCCTTTATTGAATACAAATTGTCAATCTTAAAACTAATACTCTTTAACACTTTGTATATTACCCAACTTAAAAATATTCATTCCATAACACATGTTTTAATAATTGCATATATATCTCTAGTTTATTTTTACAAATAATTTCAGATTCAACAATTCATAAATTAGATGTTCATCCTTTTAAATTTATCTTTTATATATTTTAATTGTCATTTTGTTTTGCATACTTTGCGCTTGATTGTGTGGTATTAGGTTATGCATATTATTGTTGTATATTATTTTCGTTTCGTATTATCATTATATAGGTTATTCTTCATTCATGCTTAGGAAATTGATAATATTTTTAGATTGGTGGAATTCGATATCTTGTTAGTTGATTAAACGACTTATCTTATCTCCATTCATCCATCATAACATCTTATATGTGTATATTATCCCGTGTTTTTATTTCCTTTCCGGCCTACAAATATCACTTTATAATTTCTAATTCTTTAAAACTAATTATTCCCTTTTATTTCAAGTTAAATTAGCGTATTTCAAGCTGGTTTTATAATTATTTGTTTAAAAATTCCTTAAAACGGAGGTGATGTTCGATGTTCGGCAATTCGGGGAATCGTGCCCTACCGTGCTGGGTTGCAATTTCTCATTTGCTCAAAATAATCGAACGTCTCTTTAGAATTTCATTCATGTTTTCTAAAAACTTTCTAAGGCGAGGCAATGTTCAACGTTCGGAAATTCGAGGAATCATGCCCTACTGTGCTGGGTTTCGATTTTTCGTTGGACTAAATAGTTGAGCATCCTTTTGAAATTTCCAAATTATAAATTTTTGGAAGTTAAAATCTATCGCGTTTTCAAGGGTATAAAGGATCGCATCCTACCGTACTGGATGTGGTGCTATATTCCTCTGAAACAAGAAGATTTTGATGACCAATTCGGGTTATGCAAATGTGATCAAAAGGAACCTCATTTCAAAAACATTTTAAATCTTAGACCCAAGGACAGTTATTTAATCGTATGGTACCAATTTTGGGGCAAAATGAGGGTGCTAATCCTTCCTCATACGTAACTGATTCCCGAGCCTATTTTCTCAAAATTTCGTAGACCAAAATTATTGTTTTCGTAAGCTAGAATGTTTTATTAAAACTATCAAATTTCTAGGTGATCCAATCACACCTAAACAAAAAAAGATTGGTGGCGACTCCATTTTTCGCTTTCCAAAAAGTCGATCCACCATTTTTTAAATCGAAATAAAAAATGGTTCCGACAGCTTGGCGATTCCACTGGGGAATTCAATAAGAGAGTCAAGCCATAAAATTGATTATTTGCTGTCCTTTGGTCAATGAATTGAAAATTTGTTTTGAAAATCATGATTTCTTTAATCGCATTGTATGATTGTTATGGTTTGGGTCTTGTAGGATAACATTGCATTACATTGCATGACTGCTGTGGTCACACCTTCTAAGTGGGAGTAAGAAACTACGCTTTCGTGAGATTTTCAACTCCACATGGGCTAGTGGACTACTTCCGGGATACATCCGTACCTATGATTTCGTGAGATTTTCATCTCCGCATGGTCATAGGGAAATGTATTCCCCTGAACTGAACTCTATCCATATGAACCTATAATGGGTGAGGATCGAGGAATCTGCTGGTTCGGGTACCCTTACTCTAGAACTAAACCACATATAGAGAACCCTAAGAGCCTTCTTTAGGTGGAGCTAGGTTAAACTATAGTGGTCGCCCATATAAATATGCTTTGATTATCTTTATTTTGCTTGTATTTTATTATTAACACTTGATACTGACTTGTCTTGTTTTGATTGTATTTTGCATGACATTGCATATTAAAGGAGGTATTGATTTATATTCGATTACTAAGTTAGAAAGTTTAACATGGAGAATGAATTTCTTAGTAAAGTTGAGGATAATGCGGCCGTCTGCGCATGGTCAGAAAAGTTACAATCAGAAAAAGGGGATAGCTTGACAGAAGGATATACATCAGAGTTACAAGAATTCACTTACGTCAATGTAGCACAGAATGAGTTGCAAGAGTTGAGAGACATCTGGGCTCGTTGGGATGAAGAAACCAAATAGTTATTCTATCAAAGCTATGGTGATATATCTCACTTGTTAGATATTAAGGTGAACAAGCACCTGTTCCGAGTTATGGTTCAATTTTGGAATTCTGCTTACAAGTGTTTCACTTTTAGGGAAGTGGATTTATTGCCTATCGTTGAGGAACATACTACCTACTCAGGTGTCCAAAAGTGCAAGTTAAAAAAGCTTATGCCAAGGTTTTTAATGGTCAAACCTTCACGAAGAAATTGATGAATATTTTAGGGATGAGCGAGCCTTGGGTCACCGCTCGGATTCAAAAAAGGGAGATAATAAATGTATCCCTTGGGAGAATTTGATAGATTTGGTTTTAACACATCCAGATGAGAGAAAGAGGGTCGATATCTTCACCTTAAGCATCTATGGATTGGTAATTTTTCCTAAGGCTTCAAGGCACGTGGATGAGGCAGTCACTGACTTATTCGATCGTCTTGAGAAGGAAATCACACCGGTGCCGGCAATATTGGCAGAGACATTCAGATCCTTGAGCACATGTCGGAAGACGGGTGGGGGACGGTTTATTGGATATGCACAACTGTTGATGGTGTGGTTTCATGGGCACTTTTGGAAAGTGGACAAGGTTTCTTATTGGGTCTTTGCAGAAGGTTATTTCTCGTTGAAAGAGGAAGCAGCCATATAAAGGAGAGATGATATCTCGGAGGAGAAGTGGATGGAAATTCTTCAAAACCTTAAAGAGGAGGATATCGAGTGGAGAGCATATTGGATGGTTCCAGATGAGATCATGTATCGGTGCGGTAACTTTGATTGGGTGCCATTGTTAGGAATTTGGGGAGCTACCGGGTACACCCCATTACTTGCATTGAGACAATATAAATCGAGGCAATTTGTACCCACGACCTACGAACTTGCTCAGTTTGAATTCTCTTTTAAAGGTGCCCACTATAAAAAGAAAGTTCGGGAGCTATCTGATGCTTGGAAGCAAACTCGTTGGATGAAGAGGTTAGCTATCAGTTCCATGGTGACACCTGAGTATGATGGATGGTTTAAGAAGAGGGTTAATGATAATGTTCCTAGGCCAAGTTTAGAGAATACTCGGCCTATGGTAGAACAATTATGAGTCTCCCCGTCAGAGTTGGAAATGATAAAACAAGACTTCGAGAATAAGAGTTCAGAGCTTGGGAAAAAGATCGAACAATTGGAGGAAGAGAAGATGCACCTAAGATTAAACGCTGATGTCCAAAGGTCAGAGGCTGAAAAGTGGAGAAGGGGGAAAGCTAAGGCCGAATAGGATCTAAATAGTTTAAAGACTGATTACAAGAAGTTATGCCTGTCTATAAGGACTGCGGGGTTAGGTAAGACTTCCGAATAATGGCGCCATGAAATTCGAGAAGAAAAGACCAAGGCCGACCGATGGGAAAGGAAATCCAAAAGGCTCAGGCATGAAATGAAGATCTAGAGAAGAGTCTGTCAGAAAGCAGAAATGAGTGAGGTGAATTAAAGGCTAGAGTGGCAGAACTCGAGAAGTCTCTTCATCAATACCGAAACCGCAACACCGCAATGGAATTGAGGGTAAGCTTGAGCAAGATAGAAGAAATGGAAGGAAAAATAGAAGAATTAGAAACATCACTGCAGAACTATGAGATGCAGATTCAGTTTTTCGAGGCAAATGAGGACCGTTGGAAAGAGCAGCTTCACCATGCGCATGATCAATTCAGAAATAGAGATTACATTATGGGAGAAGCCATATCCCAGATTCGAGGAGGTAGCTAATTACTTGCAAGCTTTGGCAGTACAAGCGGACATACTGGCAGTGAAATACGAGTTGGAGTCAGATCGGGGGCAGAGCTAGCCTCATTATTTAAGAAAATTAAGGCTTGAGCATTAGGGCGAAGTTTTATTTGTAACTCAATTTTATGTAAAGACTTTTATTTTCTGGTCAAGTTTTCTAAATGGAATTAAATCAAAATTGATGCCTCCTTTGCATTCATGCATTTGCATTACATTACTTCGTATGCATTAAAGGCCATAAAAAGATTCTAATTAATTAAAAATGTTTCAGTAATCTGGAAACCAACGAAAATCTCTCAAGTACACATCCTTACAGTACAAGAAGAAAAACTCAAGCAATGGATAAAAAATTAGAAAGACTGGAACAAATGCAGAAAGAGATGCAGGAGTAGATGCAAGCACAAGTACAAGAACAGTTAGCTAAAATCCAGCAAGAAATGAGGGATCAAATGCTGGAATCGCAAAGAAGTATGATGGAAGAGCTAACCTGACTACTGACTAGTAGGACGGATAAAGGAAAGGGTCCTATGACCAATGTGGGAAATATAATGAAGATTCCCTTTACCCCCTGGTTTTAATTCGGCAAACGCTCAAATGCAATATGAGAGGCCAGCCGTTACTGAGGATCCTCTCTACCCCCTGGTTTCACTCTGATGAGTACTCAATTGCCACCCGAACTGCACATGCGAAGGCCGTCTGTGACAATCAGGCCCCAACAAGGCTGATACCTCGATACCGATGAACTATTAGGCTAGTTCAAGTTCTAATCCGGGGGATAACCCAACTAACCCCGGTGTCCCCGATCTTAATGATGTAGTAGAGGCAGAAAAGACAATGGTAGAGCTTCCGAAAGAACTCGAAGAACGGTATAGATGGTTGGAAGAAAAAATTAAAGAAATAGAAAAAGCTGACTATCGTAGTGGAATTGATGCTAAGGAGTTAAGTTTAGTTCTGGACTTGGTGTTTCCCCCCAAGTTCAAAACGCCAGAATTTGAAAAATACAATGGAACTAGCTGTCCAGAGGCTCACATCACTATGTTTTGTCGAAGAATGGCAGGAAACATTTACAATGATCAACTGTTGATCTACTGCTTTCAGGATAGTTTGGTTGGGTCTGCGGCTAAATGGTACAACCAACTAAGCCGTGCTCAAATCCATTCATGGAAAGACTTAGCACAAGCTTTCATGAAGCAATACCGCCACGCGACAAACATAGCACCCGATCGAATCACGTTACAAAACATGGAGAAGAAACAAAATGAAAGTTTCAGGCAGTACGCCCAAAGATGGAGAGAGGTGGCGACGCAAGTCCAACCACCTCTTTTGGAGAAAGAAACGACTATGCTCTTTATCAACACTCTGAAAGCTCCATTTATCAACCACATGCTGGGGAGTGCTACTAAGAGCTTCTCGGACATAGTAATATCAAGAGAGATGATAGAGAACGTGATAAGATGCGGGAAGATTGAAATAGGAGAAAATGCCAAGAAATCAGCTCCAAGGAGGAAAGAAAACGAGGTGAACAACGTGAGTGTATACAATAAAAGTTATAACAAGCCAGTTACCGTAAGCCAACCGAGGACGGTGACTACCAGCCATCAGGGCTCCGCAAGACAAGATTCCAACTCAATGCCTAACACGGAAAGAGTCTAGTTTACGCCTATCCCGATATCCTACAAGGAATTATATCAGAGCTTATTTGATGCCCATGTGGTGTCACCTTTCTACTTGAAACCTTTACAACCCCCATTCCCAAAATGGTACGACATAAATGCCCAGTGTGAGTACCACGCAGGGATAACGGGGCACTCGATTGAGAATTGTACCGTGTTCAAAAAGTTAGTGGAAAAACTCATCGAAATGGGTGTGATAAAGTTTGGTGACTCACCAGGTCCCAATGTGGCAGGAAATTCGTTACCCGACCATGCTAATAAAGGGGTAAACGCGATAGTCAAAAGTGGAAGCAAAAGAATCAAGATGGATATATCAGAGGTAAAAACCCCACTTAAACAGGTTTGGGGAAAGATGGTGGAAGGGGGTTTATTCACACGACATCTAAGGGAAAGGCCCAGAGAAGCGAGAAGGTACTACGAGTTTCATACTGATGAAGGCCATGACATCCAAGAGTGCAACAAGTTTAGGTCCATAGTGCAAAATCTAATGGACAAAAAGGAGATGGAATTTTATGAAGAAACCAGAGGATCAGAGGAAGAAGAGGTTTACGCTTCAGAGGAGGGAACGACAGAAAGGGTCTAAAGAGTTAATTATCCTGTAGTGATCATTTCACGACCCAGGAACAATGAAGTAGGAGTACAACTGGTGCCGAGAGTCATAATCCAAAAACCGATATCCTTCCCATACAAGGATAGCAAAAAGGTTCCTTGAAATTATGACTGCAACGTGACAATCTTAAGGGGGAAAGCCCGACAAGTGCTTCACAGGAGAACCAAGATATAGGTTTCTATACACGCAGTGGGAGACGTTATGATCCTGCGAGTACAAAAAATGAAATCGTTAAAGAAAAGGCCCCAATGGTTGAGCAAAGGAAGGAGAACACAGTCAGGTTTGAATCTCCAGTCAATGAGTCGGTAACCGAGAATGAAGCTAGGGTATTTCTAAAATTTTTAAAGCATAGTGAGTATAGCGTCATTGAACAGCTACGCAAGCAACCGGCTCGTATCTCGGTGCTAGCCTTACTTTTCAGCTCGAAAACGCATCGGAATGCGTTAATGAAAGTGCTGAATGAGACTTATGTCGCGAATGACATCTCTGTTAACAAACTGGATCGTCTGGTCAACAACATCAATACTGATAATTTTATTTTCTTTAACGATGATGAAATACCACCGGGAGGTATGGGGTCTACAAAGGCTCTGCACATTACCGCATGTTGCAAGGGATTCACATTACCGGGGGTATTGATTGATAATGGATCGGCACTGAACGTCCTACGTCTATCCATGTTAAATAGGTTGCCCGTGGATAGTTCCCATATGAAAACATGCCAAAGTATGGTGAGGGCGTTCGATGGTACCGAAAGGAAAGTATTGGGGAGGATCGAAATACCCCTTTTAATCGGCCCTAGCACGTACGAGATAGATTTCTTGGTAATGGACATCAGACCCTCTTATAATTGCTTGTTGGGAAGGCCCTGGATTCACTCAGCGGGGGCAGTGCCTTCATCATTACATCAAAAGCTCAAATTTTTAATGGAAGGTCGATTGGTGACCATAAATGCGAAAGAAGATATCATTGCATCCGTTACCAGCAATGCACTATATGTGGTGACAGATGATGAAGCCATAGAGTGTTCTTTTCGGTCATTAGAATTTGTAAATGCGACCTTTTTTGTCGAAGGAAATAAGATCCCGACACCCAGAATCTCTAAAACTACAAGAATGGGCTTACAACTGACGGTTGGGAAATGAGCTTTGCCAGGGAAAGGGCTTGGAAGAAGCCTACAAGGGAGGGTTGAAGCACCTATGCTCATGGAAAAATGAGATCGCTTTGGCTTAGGATTCAAGCCAGATGCAAAATAGAAGAAAAAAGAGCAAGAGAAGAAACAAGAAAGGAGAAGAGCGCGTTTAAGCGGGGAAGAGGTTAAGTGGGAGCCGATGACCTTTCCTCACATAGCCAGAACATTCGTGTCTGGAGGAATTATTCACGTTGAAGGAATATCGACAAGGAAAGGATCCACCAAAAAAATGTTGGAAAACTTAAGCATTAATGCCACATACGAAGAAGGAACTGGAGTTGAAGATTTGTCAGGCATTCGCCCTTATGAGCCGGGAAGTGTTCTGAATAATTGGACTATTGAAGAGATTCCTGTAGTCTTTAGAACTAACACAGAGTAATGCCCAAAACACACCTATTACTCCAGGCCTAGGAGTAATAAGTGTCCTTTTGTGAAATAGACTTGTGTTCAAAATCGTTATTTCAATGAAATGCATCCTTTTGTCTTATCTCGTGCAAATATTCTTTTATTCTTTCATTCATAATCACACTATACACATCATTGTTCTTAGATTCTTTTGTTCTTTGTATCTTCTTTCACATCTACAACAGGTCTCCAGATATCAACCATATGAACGACGTTGCTACTAACTCAGAGTCTCCTTTTGATCGAGATATGTGTTTAGAGGGATCTCAGGACTTTGAAGATGACAAAGACTGTAACTTACCCCCTGATTTGTTAAGGATGGTAGAACAAGAAGAGAAACAGATTTTACCTCACAAAGAGTCAGTAGAAGTCATGAATTTGGGAGATAAACAAGAAAAGAAAGAAGTAAAGATCGGAGCTGGTATTACCATAGAGACAAAGCGGGACCATATTGAGTTACTCCAAGAGTTCAAGGATGTCTTTGCATGGTCATATCAAGATATGCCTGGGCTAAGTACTGATATTATGGCACACAGACTTCCCATTAAAGAAGAATACAAGCCAGTTCAACAGAAGCTCCGAAGGATGAGGCCAGATGTTTTGTTGAAAATAAAAGAGGAGGTCAAGAAACAATTCGATGCTGGTTTCTTACAAGTGGTTAAGTACTCGGAATGGGTAGCCAATATCGTCCCTGCCCCTAAAAAAGATGGAAATGTATAGATATGTATAGACTACAGGGATCCGAACAAAGCCAGCCCGAAGGATAATTTCCTGTTGCCTCATATTGACACCTTAGTGGACAAAACGACAGGTTACTCATTGTTCCCCTTCATGGATGGTTTCTCAGGGTGCAATCAGATCAAGATGCATTCCGAAGACATGAATAAAACCACCTTTGTAACTATGCGGGGAACCTTTTGCTATAAGGTGATGCCTTTCGGATTGAAAAATGCGGGGGCAACATATCAGGGAGCCATGGTAACCCTATTCCATGATATGATGCATAAAGAAATTGAAGTCTATGTTGACGACATGATTGCTGAATCCCGTACAGAAGAAGAGCATGTACAAGTCTTGAGGAAATTATTTTTGAGGTTGAGGAAGTTCCAGCTGAAACTCAATCCAGTAAAATGTACTTTTGGGGCCAGGTCAGGGAAACTGTTAGGATTCGTAGTCAGTGAAAAAGGAATCGAGATTGACCCAGATAAAGTCAAAGCTATACAAGAGTTACCTCCGTCGCGTACTCAAAAGAAAGTTCAGGGATTCCTAGGGAGATTAAATTACATCGCTCGGCTCATTTCACAACTAACCGAGAAATGTGACCTCATATTTCGCCTCCTTAAGAAGCACAGCCCTGGTGTTTGGGATACTGAGTGCCAGAAGACTTTTGACAAGGTTAAACAAAATTTGTCTAATGCTCCAGTGTTGACACCACCTAATCTAGATAGGCCACTGATACTGTATTTGACAGTATTTGAAAATTCTATGGGATGTGTACTTGGCCAACACGATGAGTCAGGAAGGAAAGAAAGAGCGATATATTATCTCAGTAAGAAGTTCACCAAGTGTGAGACGAGATACTCACCAATTGAAAAGTTGTGTTGCGCATTAATTTGGACAACCCGAAGGCTGAGACAATACATGTTGTACCACACAACTTGGTTGATTTCTAAATTAGATCCTCTGAAGTACTTGATGGAATCAACTACTTTAAATGGAAGAATGGCCCGATGGCAAATTTTACTTTCCGAATTTGATATCATCTATGCAAATCAGAAAGATGTAAAAGGGAGTGCAATAGCAGATTTTCTAGCCAGTAGAGCTCTCGAAGATTATGAACCTTTAAACTTTGATTTCCCAAATGAAGATCTAATGTATGTGGCAACCACTGAAGAAGACCCTCAAGAAGGTCATCTTTGGAAACTCTAAACTTCGACGGAGCATCAAATGCTGTGGGTAATAGAATTGGGGCAGTCTTGGTATCCCTAGACGAAGATCATTATCCCTTCACTAGTAAATTAGATTTTGGCTGCACGAACAATATGGCGGAATACGAAGCGTGCATTATGGGCATCCGTGCAGCCATAGAATGCAAGATTAAAGCACTAGAAGTATGTGGAGACTCTGCGTTAGTGATTTATCAACTCAAAGGTGAATGGGAGACGAGAGATCCCAAATTGATAAATTACAGAAATCTGGTCCTTGAACTGATTAAAGAATTTGATGATATCATCTTCTTCTATCTCCCTCGAGAAGAAAATCAGATGGCCGTCGCCCTGGCAACTTTGGCCTCTATGATCAAGGTGAACAAACAAGAAGATGTGAAACCGATCCAAATGAGTATTTACGAAGCTCCAGCTCATTGTTACAACTTCGAAGAAGAAGCAGAAAATAATGACAACCCTTGGTATCACGATATCCTACGGTATGTGAAGAATCGTGAGTACCCCGACCGAGCTACTAAAAATGATAAAAGAACGTTGAAAAGGCTGGCCGGCAACTATGTCTTGGACGGGGAGATCCTATACAAAAGAAGGAAGGATCAGGTACTGTTAAGATGTGTAGACGCTATTGAGGCCAAGAAAATCTTAGAAGAAGTTCATGAGGGCGTCTGTGGGACACACGCTAACGGCTTCACAATGGCTATGCAAATTATGAGATTTGGTTATTATTGGTCCACCATGGAAGAAGACTGTATTAACTATGCAAAAAGATGTCATAAGTGCCAAATCTATGGAGACAAGATTAATGTGCCTCCTTCACCTCTGCATGTTATGACTTCTCCATGGCCTTTTTCGATGTAGGGCATGGATGTGATCGGGCCAATTTCACCAAAAGCTTCAAATGGGCATCGATTCATCTTTGTGGTTATAGATTATTTCACCAAGTGGGTGGAGGCCGCTTCATATGCTAATGTATCAAAATCAGCAGTTAGCAAGTTCCTAAAGAGAGAGATTATCTGTCGATATGGAATGCCAGAAAAGATCATATCTGACAATACATTGAATTTAAACAACAGTACAATAGCAGAGGTCTGCAGTCAGTTCAAGATCAGACACCACAACTCGTCGCCGTATCGCCCGAAAATGAATGGTGCAGTCGAAGCAGCCAATAAGAACATCAAGAAGATTGTAGGAAAGATGACTGAAACTTACAAAGATTGGCATGAGAAACTACCGTTCGCCCTCTATGCTTATCGAACATCCATCAGGACCTCTACTGGGGCAACTCCTTTCTCATTGGTCTATGGAATGGAGGCGGTTTTACCCATCGAGGTTGAGATTCCTTCCTTCAGAGTTTTGGCAGAAGTAAAGCTGGATAAGGCAGAATGGATCCAGTCTCGATATGATCAGTTGAATTTGATCGAAGAAAAGAGGCTAAAGGCAATCCGTCGTGGTCAAATGTACCAAAAATGGATGATGCGAGCCTACAACAAAAAGGTTCTTCCTAGAGAATTCCACGAAGGAGAAAAATATTTTGCCTATACAAAAGGACTTCAGAGGAAAATAGATGCCAAATTGGGAAGGACCTTATGTGGTGAAGAAAGCATTTTCTAGAGGAGCATTGATATTAACCGAAATGGATGGCAAGACTTTACCCAATCCTGTGAATTTAGATTCGGTTAAGAAATACTTTGCCTAAAAAAAAGGGAGAGGCCAAGGTGAAAACTCACAAAGGGCACCTTGAGACTAAAGGGATTTTGAATTGAAAACCCGTAAAAGGGTGATTCAAACTTGGATCAGAGGTTAGGCCTGCGGTATTCTTGTAATACCTGAATTAGCAAGGAGGAGAGATGTTACATATTGGGGCATCAACAAGAGTACTTTAGATCCCCTAAACACATATTAGGCTAAAAAAAAGAGTCTTCAAGAAGTTCATACGGGGAAGTTCATGCTGCAATATTTGGGGCACCTATCTTCCTTTTGTTTATTTTGTCTTCCAGCAATGTTTATGTTTTGTGATTAATCTATTCCTGTCCAAATTTTGTTTCTAATAAATTTTAGTTCTATGCATTGTTACGATTATTCTCAAGCATTTTTGCACTGAAATAACGACTAATGGACTAATGACACTTTTACAAAAGGAGTTCTGCTTATTACTCTGAAAGTTTCTAAATAATACAGGAACCTGAAACAGGACTATTATTTAGAACTAACCAAACCTAAGAATCAAAAATATTTGAGAAAGTAGAGTTAAACTGGGACTACCACTTCGAATTTTTCGTCCAAAATCTAAGATGAACAAGAAGACAGGATACAGTTCCAGCGACAGAACCTTGATGAACAAAAAGCATTAGCAACCCAAACATTAAAAAGGGATCATTCTCATAACATACCGCACTTATGCATTTATAGATAATTCATGACATACCTAGTTAAAGGCATTCTAATTCATTTCGATCATAGCATCCTAATTATTTGGCATAAGCATAGGTATTTGCAGCAGATTCTACAGATCATACCCCTAGAGGATGGTGTAGCAATGTCTGAAAATTACAGATCTTGTCTCCCTAAGCAGTAGTGGAACAGATCAAAGACGGTGAGCCTTAACCCCCTAAGCAGTAGGGTAACAGGCTAAATTACCAATCACTTTTCCCTGAAATGGTGTTGGAGCGGCTCGAAGACACCAACAGATCTCCTTGAAGTTTCAGTAGAGTAGATCAACACAAGTCTTATCTCACTGAAGTTGCAGTGGAGCAGACTAAAGATAGCAAATTTTATTTCCCTGAAGTTGCAGTGGAGCAAATTGAAGCTATAAACCACAAATCTCATCTCCTTGAAGTTTCAGTGGAGTAGATCAACACAAGTCTTATCTCTCTGAAGTTGCAATGGAGCAGACTAAAGAAAGCAAATCTTATTTCCCTGAAGTTGCAGTGGAACAAATTGAAGCTATAAACCACAGATATCATCTCTCTGAAGTTGCAATAGAGTAGATCAACACAAGTCTTATCTCACTGAAGTTGCAGTGGAGCAGACTAAAGATAGCAAATCTTATTTCCCTAAAGTTGCAGTGGAACAGATTGAAGCTATAAACCACAGATCTCATCTCTCTGAAGTTACAGTAGGGTAGATCAACACAAGTCTTATCTCCCTAAAGTTGCAGTGGAGCAGACTAAAGATAGCAAATCTTATTTCCTTGAAGTTGCAGTGGAACAGATTGAAGCTATAAACCACAGATCTCATCTCTATGATGTTGCAGTAGAGTATATCACCACAAGTCTTATCTCCTTGAAGTTGCAGTGGAGCAGACTAAAGGTCGCAAATCTTATTTCCCTGAAGTTGTAGTGGAACAGATTGAAGCTATAAACCATAGATCTCATCTCTCTAAAGTTGCAGTAGAGTAGATCAACACAGGTCATATCTCCCTGAAGTTGCAGTGAAGCAGACTAATGATGCAGTAGAGCAGATCAACACAAACCTTATCTCCCTGAAGTCGCAGTGGAGCAGACTAAAGATAGCAAATCTTATCTCCATGAAGTTGCATTGGAACAGATTGAAGCTATAAATCACAGATCTCATCTCTCTGAAGTTGTAGTAGAGCAGATCAAAACAAAACCTATCTTCTTGAAGTTGCAGAGGAGCGATAGAGCAGAGCAAAGCGACAAGATACAGTAGGCTACTTGAAAATGGGAGAGGCACCAGAAAGTCAAGGCTTGGCGGGACCAGGCAAAATTGGACTTTCTTAAAAGTCTTTACTCTGTTCTCATTACATGACAACGAGCAAAGAGGGGCAGCTGTTACAAGCCCAATTTGCTCGGCCCGTTCTATAACCCCTAAGCCCAATCTAAAACTAGACCTAGCCCATTACCCAATTACAAGCCCAATCCTAACATTTTCAGAAAACAAAAAAAACCTAACCCCTAATGCCTATTCAGCGCTCAACCAAGCCCCGAGACTCTGTCACCACCACTGGTGGCCAGTTGCTCCACCGCCAACTACTCCTGCAGAGAAAAGACAAGGATTAAATGCGAAAACAGTGAAGAAAACAAGGAATGTTGTAAAAAATTGGCTATATAAAACCCTAAGATATCTAAAGCAAGGGAGTTTTTTTTTCCCTTTTGGCAACATAAAAATTTTTACTACACAGACACTGAAATACAAAACAGTAATCAAAATCAAATTGAAGGAAAAAAGGTGATTTGTGAATGCTCTTACTCTTATTTCTTTGAATCTGTTCCTTTTTTATATTTTGTATATACTATAGCATAACACAAATATAAGAAAAAGAAAAGAAGTCATACCTTGCGATTAGGCCGTCGATTCCCTTTTGCTTCGTTAAAATCGGAGTTAGAAGAGGAAAATCTGAGGCCAATGAAATAATATAATCGAGGCTTGTGAACGCCGGTCGCCGTTCCTAGCGGCGGGCTGTCGTTTTTTGGAGGAAAACCATCTGAATCGGCTGAGGAAGACGAAACGGAGAGGCTGGGGCTGCTTTTTTTGTTTCGGCCGAATGAATAGAAAAGGGGGCTGTTGTTTTTTGACATATTTTAAGTGGCCAAATGAGGTTTTAGGGTTTCTTAACCTAGAGCATAAAACGACACCGTTTAGGGCCTGTTCTTGTGGCTCCAAAATGGTGCCATATGAGCCTAACCCATGCCCAACCCGATTCAACCGGATGGCCCCAAGACCTACGTGTTTAAGCGTAAAAGGGGATATTTTCATTTGGGTCCTTCCCCTTTTGCTTGAGCATTCAATTTGTGCCTCGCTTATTTTGTTCCGTTTTTTAATTTGGCTTTGTAGTTCGTGTATGTTTGCAATTGGGTCCTAGCCTTAACGCGGCGTTTTGGGGCATGGAAAATTTCCAGATTTAATCCCCGTGAATTCGCACGCGTGACGCATTCGTCCCTATTGTCTTTCCGATAAACTCTTTCATTTACATATTATCCCTCTTATTTTAAATTTATTTTAATTAAGTCCATAATCTATATAGCTTATTTTTTTTAAAAATTCGTTTAAGCCTTTTGTGTGTTGATATTACTTTATTTTATTTTGCAAAAATATGTATTGTTCCAACCTCTTCACGTTATATTATTCTAATATTTTGTATAATACTCCAATTAAATACTTTATACATTTATATATACGTTAGTTTAATAGAACTTTCCATTTAACAAATAGTCATTCATGATATTATATAGGTGTTGAGATACTTTAATAATTCCACTTTTTTCATGAAATCACCATTTTAAAATTCTTTTATATCATAGTATTTTGATGTTTTATACAACATTTTGTTTATATATTTTTATACACATTTATGTATATATATTAATTTAGTTGAGCCTTCTACTTGGAAGTACTTGTATTTTAAAATTAATCTAGGTATATTATTTAATTTATTTTAATTATTTCGCTTTGTGTTCATGTGTATAATTACTTTTAAATTTGTTATTTAAATTTTTTATATAATGTCTCATCTAAATATCTTTGTGTATATCTGTACATATATTATTTCAATGGCTAAATTGTCGTTCTAAAACTCGTTTTTTATGCTTTTAAAATTATTGTTTTGAAATTCTTCATATTGTATTATTGTAATATATATTATAGAGTATCTCATTCAAACACCTTTTTATATGTATTTGTACGTATATGACAAAATTAATTTGGTTATGTATGCATTTCCCTTTTACTTTATTCTAAATTTATTTATATATATATATACATATATACGATTTGTAAATCCAATATGTTCTTCAAAATATATTTCATTGTATATTTTTGCCATCTTTGCATATTTTATACATAAATTAAATTCTCCTTTATTGAATACAAAACGTCATGCTTATAACAGATCATAACAATAGTGATAAACTTGCTTAACATGTGTCATGCAATCAGTAACATATTGGTATGAAGAACATTATCAATTCATCAAAATTACAATGGTAGTAAACAAGTAATATTCTCATATCTAGCATATACAATAATAATTCAGTCAATCAGATTATTGATTCCAACATTATTCTTATTAATAGGGACTTAATTATATGAAACAGAGCACTAAAACAATTTGGGTACTATTTAGGGACTAAACTGATCAATTCACATACTTCTGGGTAAAAATATAAATTTTGTAAAATAGGGGTCACATGGTTGTGTGTGGAAGGGTTACACATTTGTGTGGCAAATGCAAAAATAACCTACAGGGGAGACACAACTGTGTGGCAGGCCATGTGGAAGGCTATAGGCCGCGTGGTTCACGAGCTACACTAGGGTTTCTAGGGCACATGGCTGTGTGGTCTACCTATGATGCCCTAATCCTAGGCACGGTTTGCCTCGGTTTGCTTGTAAAAAAGTACACACTTTTCACCAAAAGCCTGAACAACGTCTCTTGTGTTCAAATCTGATCTGATATACCTAAAACATGTCCTTCAAATGACATATTCGCATGAATTAACAATTATTTTCAAGATTTAATGAGATTAATGAAAAGATTATGCAAGAATCGCACAAGATCGGAAAATATTTATTAGCTTGAATGAAGAACTAGCCTCGGATAAAAGTACTACGAAATTTCAGGATTTAATCATAAGGATTAAGATGTACTTACCATTTTTTTTGCAAAAATTAAGGATGCTACTTGATGATGACTCTAACACCGTTAAGAATTCAAGAAATGAGGTTGATTTGATACGAGAAAGAAAATAATCAATAGTTCAAGGATGGAATTATGCTACAATTATAAGAGAAAAGATGAGGAAAAGAAAAGAGGAAGAAAATAAATAGAGTATGAAGAGGGATTCTACTAAAATTGTGAAAAAGATTCTTATTCTAATTCAAATATGAGTCAGAAAGACTAAATAGCTAGGGCTTGTAAACCCTATGGGTGGCAAGAATAACTTTCCCAAAATTTTGGTGAAATTAAAAGGAAAATGGGAGGGTAAGGGTGTGGTTCAAACTTGGGTTTGAATGGGGGAATAGGCGTGTTAACCATTGGGTTGCTACCCATTTTTCATTCATTTTGTTCTCTAAATAATATTTGTTTGTGTGACTTTTATCCTAGGTTGTTGAAAATTAAAAAGAAAGGAAATAGGAGGAGTGGAGTGTGAACCTAGGATTGCTAATTAGGGAAGCTAACACTTAATCATTAAACCTAAAACTTATTTTTTATCTATTCTTTACAACTACTGTTAGAATTAAGTGACTCGAATCCTTATTTAAGTAAAATACAGTGGTAAAATAAAATAAAAGAAGAATCCATATAGAATTACACTTCTTTTATTTTATTTTAGAGTAAGGTTTTTTAAACTTATTAAATTCTATCTATTTGATATTGATTAGAATAAGGTGTTTCAGTCTTACTAGAATATAGCTTTACAAGCCTATAAATAGACATAGTCTATTCCTTTTGTATTAAGATTCAAATTTTTTGACATAGTGAATTTTCTTCTCCTCCGACCATGGTTTTTTCCTGAAAGGGTTTCCACGTAAAATTTGTGTGTTCTTTATTTTATTTTTTATTTTATTTTATTTTTTTCACAAATTGGTATCTGAGCTTCCGGGTTGTTCATCTCGATCACTGTAATGGCGTCTTTAAAGTATGAAATTCCGCTGTTGGATCGCAACACCAGATTTGCGTTGTGGCAAATTAAGATGCAAGGAGTTCTTGCACAGATGGATCTGGAGGATGCCCTGGTAGGGATAGATAAGATGTCTTCGACATTAACAGATGAAGAGAAGAAGCGTAAGGATCGAAAGGCGTTAACACAATTACATCTGTATTTGTCCAACGAAGTTCTGCAGGATATGATGAAAGAGAAAATTGTCGCTGCATTATGGAAGAGGCTAGAACAATTATGTATGTTGAAAACTCTAACAAGCAAGTTGCATATGGAGCAGCGTCTTTATACTCATCGTTTGGAGGAAGATGCGTCTGTACACGAACACTTAACAGTGTTTAAAGAAATTCTCTCAAACTTAGAGGCCATGGAGGTTCAATATGATAAGGAAGATCTAGGGTTGATTCTACTTTGTTTGTTGCCCCCGTCTTATTCAACTTTTAAAGACACGATTTTATATAGCCGCGAGTCTCTCACAGTTGATGAGGTTTATGATTCTTTGACCTCGTATGATAAGATGAAGCATCTTGTGGTTAAACTCGACTCTCAGAGAGAGGGTCTCATTGTTCATGGGAGACAAGATCGAAATGCTGATGATGATCGTGGAAGGGTACAGGAACGGAATCCTCACGGTAAATCTAAGGGTAGATCAAAGTCTTCAAACAGAGGTAAAACTTGTAACTTTTGCAAGAAGAAAGGGCACATTAAATCTGAGTGCTATAAGCTACAAAATAAGATTAAAAGGGAGGCTGCGAATCAAAAGGGAAAACAACCAGAAAATTTCGGTGAAGCTGATGTTGTAGAAGACTACAACGATGGTGAACTTCTAGTCGCTTCTGTCAATGATTCTAAAGTAAGCGAGGAGTGGATACTTGATTCAGGCTGCACCTTCAACATGAGTCCCAATCGAGATTGGTTTACAACTTAAGAAACAGTGTCTGAAGGTGTTGTTTTGATAGGAAATAATGCTTCGTGTAAAATCGCAAGTGTTGGAACAATTAAAGTTAAGATGTTTGATGAAGTTGTTAGAACACTTAGTGACGTACGACTTGTTCCAAAATTGAAAAAAAATTTAATTTCGTTGAGTACTCTTGATTCAAAAGGGTACAAATACACAGCTGAAAGTGGGGTTTTAAAGATTTCCAAAGGGTCATTTGTTGTGATGAAAGGGCAGAGAAAGATTGCCAAGTTATATGTTTTGCAGGGTTTTACTGTTACTGGTGATGCAGCTGTCGCTTCCTCTTCCTTGTCAGATGATGATATTATTAAACTTTGGCATATGCGCCTAGGGCATATGAGTGAGAATGGCATGGCAGAATTGAGCAAAAGAGGACTTCTTGATGGGCAAGAAATTTGCATACTAAATTTTTGTGAGCACTGTGTTTTTGGGAAGCAAAAGAGAGTTCGATTCACTAAAGGAATCCATAACACGAAGGGAACGTTGGAGTATATTCATTCTGATCTATGGAGGTCATCCAGAGTGCCTTCGAGAGGTGGAACTAATTATATGCTAACCTTTATTGATGATTTTTCCAGAAAAGTTTGGGCGTTCTTTCTGATGCAGAAAAACGATGTGTTTTCCGCATTTAAATCTTGAAAAAATATGATTGAAAAATAGATAAGAAAATAGATAAAATACCTCCGCACAGACAATGGCTTTAAGTTCTGTTCTGATGAGTTTAATAGATTGTGCAAGTTAGAAGGGATTGTGAGACACTTGACAGTTCGCCATACTCCACAGCAAAATGGCGTTGCAGAACGAATGAACAGAACAATTATGGAGAAAGTTCGATGTATTTTGTCAAATGCCAACTTACCAAAGCCATTTTGGGCAGAAGCTGCCTTTACTGCATGTTTTCTGATCAACCGATCTCCATCCGTTGCCATTGAGAAAAAGACTCCACAAGAGGTATGGTCTGGTAATCCTGCTAATTATTCTAATTTAAAGATTTTTGGGTGTCCTGCGTATACACATGTTGATAATGGAAAATTGGAACCGAGATTCATTAAATGTGTTTTTCTTGGTTATAAAACTGGTGTAAAAGGGTATAAATTATGGTGTCCTAAAAATAGAAAAGTTGTGATTAGCAGAGATGTTGTTTTTGATGAAATTGCTATGCTACCTAACTTATCTCTTAAAGACTCTTCCAATAAAGAAAATCAAAAGCAGGTGATCAGATTAATACAGAGTCAACTCCTTAAGCCAGAACAAAAATTGAGAATAGAGTTGCTTCTTCACCACAATACTCTATCGCCAAAAACAGAACTAGAAGAGAAATTAAACCTCTAAAGAAGTATGCCGAGGCTGATCTAGTTGCTTATGCTTTAAATGTGGCTGAAGATATAGATGCGAATCAAGAGCCATCTAATTATTCTGAGGAGGTTAGCTGTGAAGACTCAGAAAAGTGGATGTTTGCTATGCAAGAAGAGATGGAATCACTCCACAAAAATAGAACATGAGACCCTGTGAAACTTTCTAAAGGTAAAAAGGCTGTTCGTTGTAAATGGGTGTTTAAAAAGAAAAAAAGGGACTCTAGGAGTTGAAGAACCCAGATAAAAAGCAAGGCTTGTTGCAAAGGGTTACAGTCAAATTCCAAGAGTGGACTTCACAGATGTGTTCTCCCCAGTTGTTAAGCATAGTTCGATTCGAGCTTTGCTTGGTATTGTGGCTATGCATGATTTGGAGCTTGAGCAATTAGATGTAAAAACTGCATTTCTGCATGGAGAACTTGAGGAGGATATTTACATGCAACAACCAGAGGGTTTTATAGTCTCAGAAAAAGAGAACTATGCTTGCTTGCTGAAAAAGTCCCTTTACGATTTGAAACAGTCACCAACACAGTTGTACAAGAGGTTTGATTCCTTTATGACATCTCATGATTTCAAAAGAAGTAGTTTTGACAGTTGTGTTTACTTTAAGAAAAACAGTGATGGTTCTTTTGTGTATCTACTTCTTTATGTTGATGACATGTTGATAGCAGTAAAAGATAAAGGAGAGATAAGAAAGGTCAAAACCCAACTAAGTAAAGAATTTGAGATGAAAGATTTAGGGCTAGCAAAGAAGATACTTGGAATGGAGATTCTCTGAGATAGAAAAACAAGTAAATTGTACCTAAGTCAGAAGGGGTACATTGAGAAAGTTCTTTGCAGGTTCAATATGCAGAGTGCTAAGCATGTTAGTACTCCTTTAGCAGCCCATTTCAGACTTTCATCGGCTTTGTCTCCACAATCAGATGATGAGATTGAGTACATGTCACATGTTCCATACTCTAGTGCAATGGGATCTCTCATGTATGCTATGGTTTGTTCACGTTCAGATTTATCATATGCAGTTAGTGCAGTTAGCAGATACATGGCGAATCCTGGTAAAGAACACTGGAAAGCAGTTCAGTGGATTCTAAGATACTTACGAGGTACTACTGATGTTTGCTTACAGTTTGGAAGAACTAGAGATGGAGTCATTGGGTATGTTGATGCTGATTTTGCTGGAGACCTTGATAGAAGAATATCTCTCACAGGTTATGTCTTTACAATCGGAGGTTGTGTAATTAGTTGGAAAGCCACTTTACAAACTACAGTCGCTTTGTCGACCACTGAAACTGAGTATATGGCGATTACTGAGGCTTGTAAAGAAGCTATTTGGTTGAAAGGACTCTTTAGTGAATTCAATGAAAACCTTCAAATCAACACAGTATTTTGTGATAGTCAGAGTGCCATCTTTCTTACAAAAGATCAAATGTTTCATGAGAGAACAAAACATATTGATGTTCGATATCATTTTGTTCGTGATATTATTGCTCGTGGTGATATTGTTGTGAACAAAATTAGAACTCATGAAAATCCTGCAGATATGATGACTAAGTCACTTTCTGTAACCAAGTTTGAGCATTGCTTAGACTTGGTTGGTGTTCATTGTTGAAGTTAAACCCTTAAGGGGTTTTGTGGAAGAGGTGGAGAACTTGTTCGTTGAGAGTTCGCAATGAAGAACTTGTTCATTGAGAATTCGTGTCAAGGTGGAGATTGTTAGAATTAAGTGACTCGAATCCTTATTTAAGTAAAATACAGTGGTAAAATAAAATAAAAGATTAAATTCTATCTATTTGATATTGATTAGAATAAGGTGTTTCAGTCTTATTAGAATATGGCTTCACAAGCCTATAAATAGACATAATCTATTCCTCTTGTATTAAGATTCAAATTTTTCGACATATTGAATTTTCTTCTCCTCTACCCGTGGTTTTTTCCCAAAAAGGTTTTCACGTAAAATTTATGTGTTCTTTATTTTATTTTTATTTTATTTTATTTTTTTCACAACTACTACTTACATGTTAGGGTGTGACAAGATTGATAAATCTAAATTGTATTAACAAATAGAGTATATTAATTTTTTTATTTACTCTTCTTTTATAAATTGTTTATTCTAACTTCTGTCACAACATTAATTGGAATATCATTTTGGGACAGGGGCCAAATCTACTTATTCATTTTCAAATCAATTAAAACAAATTTGCATTAGATGGCGTTCTTTTTTTAAAAGATAAAAAATTATCTTACCAACTTCTATTGAAATGGAGCGGTAAACAGTGTTGTGACAACTTCCAATGCGGCGGAACAAAAGTTTAAGTTTAAATTCTGCTATTAAACATTGTAGTTTATGTAAATGGTTGCATTTAGTATCTCTAGTTTAATTTAATAAATTATAATAATTAAATTTGTTTGATTAAATTTTGTTATTAGTACGGTATTATGTGTAAAATTATAGATTTAGTTCACGTTCACCAATTGAATCATTCTTAGTGATTATATCTTTTTTAAATTTCAAAATTTTAGTTTTAATGCAAAGATAGTCGTTAAATCTATTAATTAATTTTTGGTGCATAATATATGAAAATAGCAAACGGACATAACATGACACCTCAAATTCTAAAAATAAATAGAATTTAACTTAATGAATTTAATAGTTATCATTTGGTTAGGACTAAAATTTTTTAAATTCTACAAGTACAAGGACTGAAAATAGCTAAATTAAAATATAGATACTAAATCTATAATTTACATAACGTACGGGTCTAATAGTAAAATTTTATCAAAATTAAAAGGCGTCAATTTTAGAACAAAATTCTTCTGCCTAATATTATGTCCCTACGCCAATATGTTTCTTACACCTGTATACACAAAAATTCTGGTAAATTAGATTAACGGTATGTAACCCCCCAAAATTTAGTTTCACACTAATTATTTTAATTAGATTCTCGGCCTAATTGGCATTATCTTCTCCAAACTACAGGTTGAAATAATGTAGACTTTTTTTTTTCTGTGTACACAATTATTTCATACTGCTAAAAATATTTGCTACACATCAACAATAAATTATTTGAAGGCGAATTTACTCTAAATAAAAAAATAGGGCCAAGTTAAATAAAAGGTATAAAGTTCATAGTTATATTTATTATTATGTCTAATATATAAAATATTAAAAGAAGCATTACAATTTTAATATAAAGATTAGTTTGCACCTTCATCTAACATATAATCAATTTATTTATTTTTAATAGAGAAGTTAAAATGTAATCTAAAGTATAGTATAAGGACTAATATTAGTGGCAAATCTAGAAAAATTATAGGAGGGGCCAGAATCGAATTATTAAATTTTGAGAGGTTAAAATATAATTTTATTATATATTAGTTTATAATTTCATCATTTTTAAAAAGAATTACATATTTTTTTATTTTAGGAACAAAATATAATTTTATCATATAAATTTGTAATTTAATAATCTATTAAGAGACAAAATTGTAATTTTCCATTTCTTTTACATTGTCCCCGATTACTATAGTACTTTTACCACCCAAAAGAGATTTAGGAAACATGTTCGAGGAAGAACACTATCACTACAATCCTCTTCATTTATATTACTCAAACTTTTGGTTGTACCTAAAATATGAATATATATTTTTTCAAAAATATAAATATATATTTTTTTCAAACTTTTTATTTTCCTTAAAATATGAGTATTTAATGCTTGTATCTGTCACATATTTCAACATAAATATATTATAATTCTTTTAATATATAAAAAAATTATATATATACACATATCTTTCACTCATCCTCTAATCTAAAAAAAAAATAGGAAAACCAACAATAGCTTAAACTAAAGTAAAAGAAAGAAAGAAAAAGCGAAAGGGACACATCATGAATCTAATTCATTAGCATTGAACATAAATGTAACCATGCGGGTCATTGACATCATGCATTCAATAACCTATAACTATATATAAATACTATATCTATCTATAAATGCAGGGCAAAGTCAGAAATGTTAGTGAGGGGGATATTTATATAAAATAAACAGTTTTAAATTAGGCTGGACTTTCGAAGTTACTTTCAATAAAGTATTTTTAAATTAGGAATAATATTAATCATCAAAATTTAGGAAAAATAAAATAATTAAATATTGAATTTGTATTAAATATTGTAAATATTTAAGTTTATACTTAATTAACAATTCGATACTATTTATATTTAGATATTGTAATTGTTTAACTTTATTTTTACCCAATTAATATTTAGATATTACTTTGTATTAATTTATCAACTTAAACAGAAAAAAGTTACTAAATTTATTATTAAAATTATAAATTCTATAAAAATAAAATAATATATATATTAATTACTTTTATTTTTAGACACTAATTATAAGATCAAAATAAAAATTTTAAAAACTCAAAAAGTCATAAATTAAATTTTACAAAAAATTATGGGAGAGTCGGGTTAAATTTGCCTTTGTATAAATGTAATTCTGCAAGTCATTGGCATTATCTTTTTTTGTTGACACGTGCCCCATTAAGATGATGCCAATCTCGCTTTGTTTTTATTTAAAAAAATGGTTGAACTTTAGTTTTGGTCTTCTATTATGTTTAAATTTGAAATTTGATTTCTATACTTTAACTTTTAACATAACTAGATTCCTATATTTTTAAAATGTTATTAATTAGTCAAAATAGTTATTATTGTGAACTTTCCATTAGAATATTATGTTGATACATATAATTTAAATTCACAGAGAGTCTTAGAAGATGAGGCATAGCTTTCTATTTCTTTTGAATTTGTCTTTTTTTTTAAACATTATAAGACAATGGTCAAATTTTATTTTTGTCCCTTATACTATGTTAAAACTTGAGATTTAATCTATATGCTTTAATTTTTTTTATATAATTTAGTTCCTTTACTTTTTTAATGTCATTAGTTAGTCCAAATAGTTAATGTTGTTGATTATCTCAATCAAAATGGTTATGTCAATTTTACTTAAGAACACTACTCCAACGAAAAAAAATATTTTATGATGACGAGTTTGAATGGGTGTTTTTAAGGAAAAAATCATAATCAGTCTTTCCAACATTATTTTTATTGATACATGACTACCAAGTGAATATATATTTGTTTTAATTTTAGAATGTCACACTAGTGACGATAACAACTGGACCTAAACTTTCAAATTTAAAAAGTAGAGAGGTTAAAATCCAAATGTGCAAAGTGTATGGAGACTTAGAACACATTTTAACATTCAAATTTTTACTCTATAATTGAAACAAAAACAATCCACCCAAATCAAACTGTGGATGGTGCCATACTTGTAACACCCCACACCCGTACCCCAAGCCGGGACGGAATGCGAGGCATTACCTAACTTGAACACATACATTCACACGTTTTTTAGTCAACAAAATTAGGTCAAATTTAAAACTTTTCCGATCTTTATCAAGAACTTCATAACAAAGGCCTACGAGGCTACAAACGTTCATTTAAAACCATTCAGGAATGATTCGGATCTTCCCACAAACTCTGAAAAGTATTACTAAACATAGGGGCACACGCTCGTGTTGGAGGGGCAACACACTCGTGTGACCAATTCGACATGGTCGTGCTGTTGGCCCATGTGGCTCACACGGCCTAAGCAATACAAGGACATGCCCGTGTCCTCCACCCGTGTGGAATAAATTCTAAATTCACACCTATAGGGGTTTTCACACGGCTTGGCACACGCCTGTGTCCCTAGCCCGCGTTCTTCACACGGCCTTGACACGTCCGTGTCCTTCACACGGCCTTGACATGCCCGTGTCCTAGCCCTTGTGCAAAAACCTAGACATTCTATTTCTGATGTCAGCAATTCTTAAAGATCACATGGCCAAGGCACACGCCTGTGTACTAGGCCATGCCCTTCACACAGTTGAGACACATGACCGTGCCTCTGCCTGTGTGTTTACTACCATGCATACTGACTTGCAAATTTTACATGTAAAGGACACATGGTCGGATCACACTCTCATATGGCGTACCGTGTGTCACACACGGCCTAGACACACGCCCGTGTGCCTACCCATGTGGATGAAACGAGGCTATTTAACAAACCTCTTTGTCACCCTTACATACATAACCTACATAAAATCACTCTATACCAATATAAGGGCACATCACATTGCCAAAATAGCCGCAATGGACAACATTTCATTTGTGCAATTTACTCATCCATGAAAATATCATCTTCTATTTATAAATATCAAAATGAGTATTGACCATTATCCAAGGCCTTATACGAAATGAAAGGTATTTATCCCAAGCCAACACATTAGGCTATTTCTCAATGACACAAAACATTAAAGTCTAGTCCTATACATGCCATACACAAAAACAAGAATTCTAACTATACCGAGTGCTCCAGATGATAGTGTGATTGTAACCTCCGACGTCAGTTGATCCTTGAGCTATTTAGGATACATTATAAGAAAATAGAAAAGAGAGGGAGTAAGCATAAAGCTTAGTAAGAAGTATGCAAATACATAGCAACAATTATACCATTCATCAACATGCTTTTAATATAAAATAGGTAGAAACACGACTTACTCATCATATATTATATATTGAACTTACATCTCAGACATACCGAATAGGTTCCTGTATCACTCACAACACGGTTATACTTTTCTCATAATCTTAAATCATAACTTTCACCATTGAACCATTCGGAACACTACCAGATATTCAATGAGCCTTAACATGGGGTAGGATGTCAATGCCATGTCCTGGACATGGTCTTACACTAGCTCAACTTGTAGCCGATGCATGTCCCAGACATGTCTTACACTGGCGTACATCTTGAGGTTGATGCATGTCCCAAACATGTCTTACACTAGCCCTCGTCTCAATGCCGATGCCATGTCCCAAACATGGTCTTAGACTAGCTCTCATAATGTGGCCGATGCATGTCCCAGACATGCCTTACATTAACTCACAATAGTCCATACGTTATGGCATGAATATCCGATTTATTTCTCATGGTTTATACGGGAATTCTACTTTCATAATTATCATCATGCATTCTCATTTCCACAATCAAGTCTTTCATGTTAAAATTAATTCAACACATATAATGACAATGTAGTTGTATTATTTGCATACAACTTACCTCTGGTTACAAAATATTGTATCTAGACGGTCTAATGGATTTGCTTGGCTTTCCCCTGGTCTAAGTTCGGAGTTTGAATTTCTTGATCTATAACTACAAAAATTCAAAAATTTAATCATTTTATCGATCTAGACACTCAATAATGTATACTTGGGAAAAATGACCATTTTGCCCCTAGACTTTTGCAAAATGACCATTTTTCCCCTAGGTCTAAAAATCGATTTTTATCAAATTTCCTCATATCAAAAGCCTAGCCGAACCCTTTATACTCTTATAGCAATCCAAAATTTCCACTATCTCACACATTTATGAACAAATTTCCAACTTATTCCAAATGGTCCCTATTATGGTTTTCATGAGAAAACCCTTCACAAAAGTCGTTTATTACACATATAATACTCATATTCTTCCATAAAATTTCAGAAAAATAAATATATACTTTCATGAAAAAACCCTAAACTCTCAACCATTATGCACAATAATCCCCTTAATAGAAAGCTTATGTTACAAGGGGTCCAAAAATACAAAAAATCATTAAGAAAAATCATCAAACTCACTTAATTGTAGAGAGACTAAATGGATGAAATTTTGAAGCTTTCAAACCTATAATATTGCTGAAAATTTTGGTGGAAGAAGGAAGAATGAAAGAAAAAGAAGATAGCTAGGCTTAGGCATTATTTTATTACACCTTATGTTATCAAATTACCTAATGTTGACTTTTCAACATTTTTGTCTCCCATGGCCGGCCAAGCTAACATATAAGGGTATTTTTTCCCTTTAAAGACCCCGAATTAATATTCTTAACAATTTAACACCCTTAGCTATCAATTTAAGACTTTTACACTTTATACGATTTAGTCCTTTTTCGCAATTGAGCTCACGAACGTCAAAATTAATTCACCAAAATTTTCATGCACTAATATAAACATGCTATGACTCCAAAATAATAATAAAATAATTTTTTGACTTTGAATTTGTGGCCCCGGGAACACTACTCCGACTAGCCCGAAAATCGGGCTGTTACAATACTAGTCCATAGATTATATAAAACCAACTCCTAAGGGAGTTTTTAAGAGTTAATAGCGGTGTTTTAGATAGTATGAAAAATCAATAAGGGTATTTTAGATAGTAGCAAAAATCAATAGGGATAATTTAGACATCATAACTTAATAACGGTAATTTAGGTATTTTGTAAAAATATTTATTCGATTAATTTATAAATTTATAAATTTTTTATTATATTTTAGTTTTTTTATTTGATGTATATCTATACCTATCTATATTTATATATATATATTATATAAAACCAGTCTTTTGGGAGTAATTATAACGCCCCAAAATTTTAGTTTCTGGAATCGTTAAAATTTGTTAAGTGAATTTATTTTGTTTAGTGGTTAAGTGTTGTGCTTATGTATGAGAGGTCTTGTGTTCAAATCCCTTTCTTTGAATTTTTTGTTATTTTTTCCCCTATGTCTATCTTTGAACATTTGATTTAAATTTAATTCTCGTGCAAGTATTGACAAGAATGATCCTGTTGGTTTAATGATAAGGTGTCAGCTTACCGTTTGGTTTTGTATTTGAATCCCTGCGTGTGCAAATGAGAATATTTTTTTCAAAATTTCTGTTTGTGCTGCCCATGTGGTAGAGTTTGAGTGGATATCGAATTCTTTGGGAATATGATAGGATTAGGTACCTGATTGATTTAGTGGGGGAGGGGGGTAGTTGATGTAAAATTCTTTTTGAAAATTCCTAATTTTTCCCCAAATTTCCCCTCTATTGACACGTTCTGAAATTTTCCCCTCACTCCTATTCCCTATATTTTGTCGTTTCAAATTCTTTCTTCTTCACATATTATTCTTTCTTTTATTGTTTCCAAATCCCCTGCTAGTGTAGCTGTGTGTGACTATAATGTCAGGTAAGGTTGTGAAATCTTATGGGTGATGGATTTTTGTTTTGAGTATTAAGTTTACATTGAGGAATTAGCCTTCAAGTGATTTTGGTATCTCATACAGTCTTAGGAGAAGTTCCTGAGACATTCGGTAACCCTTTAGTGATCTAGACATTGTTTAGGCTGCTGCATTAAAAGGGTAAGTGATTAAAGTCTAAATGAGGGCTGGTTTAGTTGTTTGGGCTAATCGTTTGGTATTTGTGATCGAATTAATGACTTGGATTTTGTATATCTTTGATGATTCTTATGTTTCAAATTGTTATGGTACTGGAATACTCATTCGTGTAATGGAAAACTTGAAAGACAGTGAATGATACGATGTCGAAAAACCTACTGTTGACGTCACATGGTCGTGTGGACCACATGGGTTGGGCCAATTTGGCCGTGTGGGCCACATGAGTGTGTGGGCCCATTTTCTGAAAATTTTGCTTAGTTCTGTATTGGTATGTGATTCGTATTTAGTTACTCCATAGGATTCATAGTGAACATTAGGACTCGAAAATATGACGTTTGATAGTATATTATTGTAAGTAATATGGACTTGGTTTATGAAATATGTTGACATGATCTATATTCTGATGATTCGGATATCATGATTTGATGTGAAAAGTATGCATGACATAAGCATATTTAATTTATGTTAGTATGTGCATGTGCATTGGGGTGGGATATGATGTGACAGAGGAAGTGTTGACAATTTAATTATCTATCTTATCTGGTGGTTTAAAACCACATATATTTGTTCTGGTGGCTCAGCCACATATATAAGTTTCTACCTGTTTACCGTATATTACTATCTGGCAGCTTGGCTACACTACTTCTGAAAGTGACATATGCTCACTTACTGGTGTGTAAGGTTAGATGGGTACTTGCTACCCTATTTAGTGTGTAGAGATTGATGGAGATGGTGTGTAGTGGACAGGGGTTGGGTTTAATTTTGCATCTGAATATGCATCTGTATCTGTTTATGAAAACGTATATGATTCTATATCCGGGCATGAATTTTGAACATTATCTATTAATTTATATGCATATGAATTTTTGTTTGAGATATGTTGCATACTGAGCTCATAAGCTCACTTTTTGTATGTTTTCCTCTTATGTAACAAGCAAACTTAAAACAGATCAGCATAGCAAGACCTCGATTTAAATTGATGTTTCCTTAATTTTGTTGAGTTTAAGAATTATTTTCAACAGGATTGTTTTATTTGGACTTTTTCGGGACTATTATTTTTTTTGGATTTTATTATTCATTTGAACTACTTTAACGTATTTTGAATATTTTATTTCAAACTACAATGCACTGAATTTTCAAAACCAAGTTACAATTTTGAAAACTCTAATTAACTTTTTCAAAAATCTGTTTAACTTAAAAATTCCAGTACAAAATTAAGTGATCCTATAAATGTTTTTTATAGAATTAAAAATAATTAACTGAATAAGGTATTTTCCCCTAAAAATTGGAAATATCATTATCAAGTATTATTTTGCAAATTTTTTTTTGAATTTTAAGTTTCTAATTTCCAAACGAACGTATGTAATTCCTCAGGATTCGACCATAACGTCTAGGACAGGTTGGGGTGTTACATTTGGTGGTATCAGAGCTGGGTTCAAAACTCGGGCTGCGATTTTTGGATTCAAATTTTTATGAAAAATGTTTAAAATATTTTGTATTTTTTAGTCATTCTGGTAAATGAGTTTGTGAAAAATTTCTAAGTCTCCGATGTCGATCTTGTAAGCACTTCTACTTTAGTTATACTTTGTATTTTAGAAAAACACTATAGTGTTAGAATTTCTCTGCTTTAGTTAAAAGCTGTGTTGATTTTGTAAAAAAACTTTTGATAAAATTTTAGACTTAGGGCTTTCGATAACAAAATTCAACTGATACATAAAATTCTGAAATTGTAGGTAACTTAATATAATGAGTGCACAAGGAACTCATGGATGAGGCACCCATGGGCACTAAAGAGGGGCTCATGCTGAGCCATCTTCTATGGGTAGCATACCCAATTTAAACACGAGTGAGACTATGGGGACACCAACTATTGAGACTATGTCTCAGGCTTAGACAGTTGGGGACAACATATTTTCCTAAGCCATGTTGAAAGTGTTAGAGAGGGTCGTTAGGACCCATACTATATCTTGTAGTCAAGGGCCGAAAACAGAACAACTTCGGTCTAATAGAGCTGAGCTATTTAGGGGAGTTGCTGGGGTCTCCTCAACTACGGCCGGATACTAGTTAGAGGCCACTAAAAGGATTATGAACAACTTAGACTGCACCCCCGAGCAAAAACTGAAGGGTGCAGTATCCTTGCTTCGTGATGAAGCATATCAGTGGTGGCAGATTATTGAGCAAGGCACCCAAATTCAGTGATTGAATTGGGATTTCTTTTGTAGCGTCTTCCAGAATAAGTATGTGAGGGCAAGATATATTGAGGCTTGTAGACACGAGTTTATTGGGTTGACTTAGGCCGATAAATCTGTGGTCGAGTATAACCCTAAGGTCAAGTGGTTTTAGAAATGAGGTATTAGGACGTCATTTCTATAAATCAAGCCATAAATATCTTTATAAATATTTATGGAGTGTCATTAAGGTGGTATTAAATTTTTGTTGAAAAATTTTAACGTTTCGATAGGTAATTAATTAAAAATGAGTGAATAATAAAATATGTAAAATTTTATCACTATTTGATTTGAGTGATTAAATGGTTAATTGAATAAAGGAAAAGAGACTTAAATGGTAATTAGACCATCCAAGGAGTTAGTGGACAATTATGGGCATGAAATTGGCGTTTTATTTATTTATTTATTAACCAAGGTTAAAATGGTAATTTGGTATATTAAAATAAAATAAAACAAAACCAAAATCCATAATCATCTTTTTTATGTTTCCTTCACTGAATTTGAAAGATGAAAAACTCCATGGAAGGTTTTGAAGCTTTGATTTTCACTTTGAAGCTGGCATGGTATGTCATTTTATCTACATTTTTAATGATTTTTATGTTTTTGAGATCGTTACAACTAGGTCCAGCTAGCTCGTACCTTCGATTTTGAATTTTTCCATTGATGAACCTTGTGATTTTAGATGTTAAATGATGAATTTGAAATATTAGTTGTTATTTAAAAGTATTTTATTAAGTGATTTTTGATAAATTTTACAAGCATTAAATTGTTAAAATAGTAAAAGTACAAGGGTTTGATGTGAAATTGTTGCATGAATGGAATGTATTGGATGCCATAAGTATTCAAATAGGCTCAATTTTGGGTAAAAATGGTTAATTTGCATGTTTTAGGCTTAGGGACTAAATTAAATAAAAGTAAAACTTTAGGGGTAATTTTGTAAAAATATAAAAAATGACTAAATTGCATAAAATACATTTTTTACTGTCCAAATTAACATATTGAATGAAATTATTAATTTAGATCAAGATTGGGTGGAAAATCGAGGAGAATAGAAAATTATCAAAATGCCCTTGTACTATGACTTTTTTGTAATTTAGCCAGGTAAGTTCGTAAGATTTATAAACACTTAAATGTCAGTTAAATTGATTGTTTAATGTGCTATTCTATTGTACATGAATTAATATATAGATGTTATTGTGTAATTTATTATGTCAAGAAATGATAGAAATTCAAAAACGTACGATAACTACCAAGCCCTGTTTGAACCTTAGTAATTCGTAGGATACAACTGACATGTCATTAGGGTTTACATGATTTGGGTGCTGGTCTTGAATGTCTTACCGATGGTTGAGGTCCGGCATGTGTTACGGATACTCAACAGCTCATGTGAGTAGGCCCGTTTTCATAGTTTGTGTGAGCATACTTATTCACAGCTCGTGTGAGCATATATGTACATGAATTGAAGGATTACGGTTATATGAGTTAGCACATTTTGTGTGAGTTATTCGAGTATCCAACGATATTCTATTCTGTCCAATGGGCATGAATTGGAAAGGAAACAGTAAATGTTCAATATGAGCAAATACATGTTTACATGAAATACATTGACATGATGAGATACATGGAAAGCATGTTATGTTATGAAGGATGTTATATCCAAATTGAATCATATTCAAGTATAATGATTATCCATGTTGAATTCATGTGAAATATGTTCAAGTATGCTAACATGTATTGTTGTTTGATGCTTAGGCATGTGCCAAGCTATTGGTTGGATTGTATTATGTTTACTTATAAGTTATACATTGAAATGGTAAGTACCCAAAATGGAAATATGCTTGTGTTCATGAAAGAATTGGTAAGGTTTAAATTATGTAATTTCTTATGAAATGGTTTATCATGTGGTTAATTCCAGAAGAGCTATGTTTAAATGCACTGGCTTATGGCTATGGTTGATGATACACTTTTGTCTTGTGTGTTAAGCATATGACACGGGTGTAGAAAGGTACTGAAATAGTAAGTTCATACTTGAAGTGTAAAATGATAAAAAAAAGAAATGATGAGTTAAATTGATGTTGTTGTTTAAGTTAAAAGAAAGTAAATGCAATGGAAGTAATGAAATGCAAATGAAAATAAGAACATTTAAAAGGGTTTAAAGTTTTATAAAATCTTACTATGTTAGGGATGATATGTATATGTGATGCTATGATTTTATTCACTTTGTGAGTTGTTGATTATGGTTTCATGAATCTTGCGGTATTGGTATAGGATTTTTTTATTTGTATAAATTTCATATTTGAAATTGATTGATATGACTAAAATTATGCGGGCTTACTAAGTATTCATTACGTATGTAGTTGTTTTTTCTTTACTTTTCAAATTATTGAAAGCTAGATCGAATTGGAAGCTTGTTGGAGATCCATCACACTATCCATCAATTATATCAGTAGATTTTGATGTCTTGGTTAATGTTATAATGGAATGTATACGTGGACTTATGATTAATGATTAGTTGAATGTCAATTGATAGTTTGACATGTTTAGGTCATTTTGGGTGATGAAGCCTTGGTACATTTGGTGCCTTGTTAACATGTGTTAATTTGATAATGTGTTAAAGATGTTTGAATGGCCAAAGTGATATATGATGAGTTGACCTCAACATGGTCAATATATGGTATGCTTTGGTAAGGCTTTGAATAGATGTGCATGGTTGAAATATGGTTTGTATACATGTTGATTGTTGAAATTGGCTAGATATGATTAGATTTGTGTCATTTAGATGGCCTTGATGGTTGGAATGGAAATGGTCATTTGAAGTTGTTTTTTGAATAACCAAATCGGTATGTTTGAATGTGATTTTGGCATGTGGTCAATTGTTGTATAACTTGGTATAAAATTAAACTATATATATGTATATATGGATAAGTTATGGTTAAATATGTATAAGTTAGATATATGTATATTTGGGATGCATGAAAACTATAGTTCAAATGATAAGTTCTAATGACAAGGTATAAGTTAAGCATGACATGTTTTAAAATGGTAGTAAGATGACCAATTATGCATATGTGTTGTTACGTTGAGTGCTTGCTTTGAGGTGCGTTTTGGGCATATTGGTTGTATGGATAAATACCATATTGACCTAGCTTTATTATGCATGTTTTAGGTATATTTTTGAATGCTTGAAATAGGTACAAGGGCTTGTATGTATGAGCATATTTTGGGTGAAAGAAATGGCTTGAAAATAGTCTGTCTCAACCATGTGTAACATATGGTCACACGACACGATCGTGTGTCCCTTGTAAGTTTTTAGAGGTTACATTTCGAGAGTTACACGACCTAGAACATGGGCGTGTAGCTTGACCACGTAAACCAAGTCAGAGAGTTACACGAGCACAGACATGGGCTGAGACACGACCGTCTGTCCCTACTTCGAATACCCTCACGGCCTGAGACACGAGCGTGTGTCTCAGTCATGTGAGTCACACGGCTTGGCCACACGGCTGTGTGACCCTTATAGTATGATTTTTTTATCTTTTGCATGAAGTTATAAATGTTTTCAATTTAGTCCTGAATCGTTTCTAAAGTGTTTCTAAGGCCTTGAGGGCTTAAAAAAGGGACATAATGCAAGTGTTTGCATAGACTATGATATGATTTATGAAATGTTTTAGAATGAATGTTTTTATGTTAAAAGTTTTCGATAATGCTTCGTAACCCTATTCCAGCAATAAATATGGGTTAAAGGTGTTACAGTGTTTTTGAAACTTTAGTGGAAAAGGCACAAATCACTGAGGAAATTAAACGCATAGAGCACGAAAAGAGGGATAAGGAGAGGGGCCAGAATAAAAATAAGATAGACTCGGGTTCTTCTAGTTTTGCTTAGTAGCCTAAGAAACGGGCCAAGTTTGATGGGCCTCCGCAGGTTGAGGTACTAGTTGTTATTGTTGGGATACAACTATATAGAGATTGTGGTAAACACCATCCGAATGAATGTTGGAGGAGGTTGGGAGCTTGTCTTTGATACGAGTCTATGGAACACCGCCTTAAGGATTGTAGTCTTCGGGTCGATCAAGTGTAAGCTCCAGCTTTAGGTTTGGTTCAGGCACAGAAAGCAGTTCAGCAGCCACTTAGGGGCCGTGGTCAGGCTAGGGGTGCTAATGGTATGGGTTGAGAGTAGAGAGCACTGAGCAGAGGTGTTAATCAGACCGAGGCAAGACAACCTACATTAGTATATGCGGCGAGGTGTCGCAAGGATAGAGATATTGTAACAGCCCGATTTGGAGCCTAGTCAGAATAGTAGTTTCAGGACCACAAATCCGAGTCAGAAAAATATTTAAATATTATTTTCTATGCTTATAGTATGTGAATTAAGATGTGTGAAAATTTTATTGTTTGTGTCGATTTGTGAAAAAAGACATAAATCGCAGAAAGTGTAAAAGTGGCCTTTTAATTGTTGAAGTGTTTAATTGCTATGTCTCTTTAAGTGAGGGGTCCTTATGTTGTTAATATGCCATTTACATGGTAAGTGGACATTAATGGCCTTAATGTTAATGTTTTATATGTTTATTAATCATGGATAAAATGGTAATTGATGTATTATTATGTATTAATTAAAACAAAACAAAAATATGGCCATTTTTTTCATCTTTTCATACCGAAAATAAAAGAAAAGAAAGGATTTTAAAGCTTTGCTCATTCAGCCATTGTCAAGCACAATTTAGGTATGTGTTTTGATCCGTTTTCGATGATTTCTATGTTTTTTTATTGTTGCTTAGTGTTCTATCTAGCCCATGTCTCAATTTCTGGAATTGATGATGATTTTGAGTTATACCATTGATGAAATTGTGATCTTTGTGATGTTATTTGGTGAAAAATGAAATATGTGTTTGATAAATATGTTTTGTCTTTGGATTTTTGATAAATTTGAGTACATTAGGCTAAATTGTGAAAATGATATTTGGAGGGACTAAAATGTGAAATAAATGAAATATATGGGCTTATATGAACTAAGGGAAAATTCGGCCAACCATGTGTATATGGAAATTTTGTATATTTTGTGATTTTTGTGATTAAGGACTAAAGTGTTAAAATGTGAAAATATGAGGGCTAATCGTAAAATGCCCTAAATATGTGTTCATGGATTGATTTGAATGAATGTGAGATTGAATAAGTTAAAATTGAATGTGTTTGGATCAAGAATCAAAGAAAACAGAATTGGATCGGGGGAAAACGAAAGTAGTTGAATAGCCATTCGTTTCCGTTCGTTCTCGTATGAGGTAAGTCGATATACAAATAAATGTGTTAAATTTAATTATTATTGTTTATATGATATTTGAATTGTGGTGAATGGATATGGGAGCTGAATATGTGAAATTCGAGAAAGTTTCGATAATGTGACAAAGTTCGAAAAGCCTTGTAAGAACCATAGAAATAGTTAGGATACATATGTCATGACATAGGATTCCGATATGAGATTTCGTGTATGGCTATGTATGGGACGTTGGGATCGATTTGAGATTTATGTGTAAGACCATGTCTGGGAGACCGACATCATATATGATTTCGTGTAAGACCCTGTCTAGGACAGTGGCATCGATATTTGATTACATGTAAGACCATGTCTGGGATGTTGGCATTGTATGAGCTTTTTGAGCTATCCAAGTATCCTTATTAATTTCTAACGGTTCAATCGGCATTCCAAGAAATGAATAACTATGTGAATGTATATCTGATTCAGGTACGTATGAAATGTATATGGAAATTGGCAACAAAGGTGAGTATGAATATGATCTTTTGATATGTGAGCTATATGAAAATGTGAAGTGTTTATAAGCAATTGATTATGAACAATTGAGCTATATGAGAAATATGATCTTACAATTGTGTTTTGCCATGAGTCATATGTATGAATTGATCTATAATTGTTTATGTGATAAGTGTATTTGTATATGGCTTACTAAGCTTTGGAAAGCTTACTTTGTGTGTTTTTCAATTGTTTTATAGATTATTGAAGCTACTGTGAGCTCGAGGATCATCAAGGATCGTCATCACACTATTGAATGATATTTTGGTACTTTTGATATTGTAAATATTAATATATGACATGTATAGGCTAATGATGTTATGATATGTGTTATGTGTATTTCTTGCCATGTGATATGGCAAGAATATGATTGAGACTATGGGATTTGTCTTGGTAGAGACTATGGGATTTGTCTTGGTGTAGACTATGTGATGGAAAAATGATATAATTGATGTATATATATATGGTTTTGTGTGAATGGCCATTTTGGTATGATTTGGTAGATGAAATGGTATGCTTTGATATGAAATTGAGTATGAAATTGATAGGTGATATTGTGGATTGAATTATGCATGTTTTAGGTATGGTTTTGATTGCCATTTCGTCATGAATTATGCTTTGGTTGATGCTTGTAGGGATGACCCTTTTTAGGGTGGCAAATTGGCTTTTCAAATGACCTATTTTTGTCTACACGGGCAGAAACATGGGCCTGTGTCTCAGCCGTGTGCGACACACGGTCATGTTACACAGCCGTGTGTCCCTTGGAGTACCCTTTTGAATTCAGTCAGTATACCCTACAAGTTTGACATGGTCTAGACACACAGGCGTGTCTACTTGCCGTGTGTGTCACACAGACTCACACACGGGCGTGTGACTGACCGTGTGACATAAGTTAGTATACCCCCTAAATGGCACATGGCCTAGCACACGGGCATGTGGTTGGCCATGTACCCCAAGTCAGTATGTATGCCCTGTTTTCACAGGGCCTGTGCCATGGGCGTGTCTAGTGGTCGTGTAAGGCACACGGCTTGTTCACACGGGCTGTGACCTATGATTTCATGAAATTTTTCTAAGTGTCTGAAAATTTTGTATGTGCTCGGTTTAGTCCCGACCCATTCCTAAAGCTTGTTTAAGGTCTCGTTGACATAAGAAAGGGACTTTGTGATGATGTTTGACTATTATGCTATAATGTGTGGATAATGTTTGTGAATTGATGATAAAATGTTCTGATATGTCTGGTAATACCTCTTAACCCTAGTCTTGTGACAGACATGACTTAGTGTTACAGATGTCACCGATGTGATAGCTGGTACATTTTTCATTCATTCTGTTCCTTATTTTGCATTGATAGATATTGGTTCAGCCTATTGATACATAGCTAGCACTGTTTCTGGTAACTTGGGGATTCTTACTGAGGATACTTCTAATGGCGTTTTTGTAATTAGCCTGTTGAGTCAGTCTGTACAAGTTAGTAAGGTGTATAAGCATTGTCCGCTAGAAATTTAAGGTGCTATGTTTTCGACTAATCTGATGGAGTTACTTTTCGATGAGTTTGATTTGATTCTGGGTATGAACTAACTTGTGGAGCATCGTGTCAGTTTGGATTGTGCTATTAAGAGAGTAACTCTGGGATTTGAGGATGATATGGAGATTTCTATGGTTGGTAAGCGTTGAGATTACCTCTCTCATGTAAGCTCCGCTCTAATGGCTGCTAAAAAGTTAATCCGAAAAAGATGTGAAGCGTTTCCGGCATATGTGATGATACGAGTTCTGTGGGATACTCTGTTGAGGATATTCGAATAATTAGAGAATTTTCAGACGTCTTTCTCAAGGAATTACTGGGATACCCCCGGATAGGGAGGTCAAGTTCAG
This sequence comes from Gossypium hirsutum, assembly GCF_007990345.1. Taxonomy (NCBI): domain Eukaryota; kingdom Viridiplantae; phylum Streptophyta; class Magnoliopsida; order Malvales; family Malvaceae; genus Gossypium; species Gossypium hirsutum. Next base: position 65,469,832 of record NC_053433.1, read on the forward strand.
TATTAAGATTTTGCTTGGGACAGCTCTGGTTTCCATTCCTCCTTACCATATGGCACCGAAGGAGTTGAAAGTACAACTTCAAGAACTTCTCAATAGAGGGTTCATCTGACCTAGTATGTCTCCATGAGGAGCACTAATTCTTTTTGTGAAAAAAAAGATGGTATTACGAGAATGTGTGTTGATTACCATTAGTTGAATAAATTGATGGTAAAGAATAAGTATCCATTTCCAAGGATCGATGATCTGTTTGATCAGTTTCGTGGGACATCAGTGTTCTCAAAAATTGATCTCCGTTCTAGGTATCATCAGTTAATGGTTAAAGAAGCTGATGTGTATAATATTACTTTTAGAACTCATTATGGGCATTACAAGTTCCTTGTCATGCTATTTGGTTTGACGAATGCTTCGGCTGTGTTCATAGATCTCATGAATAGGGTTTTCACCCGTAGTGATAAACTGCAAGTTATAAATATTTTGACCCCATGTTTAATGCATTTTAAGGATGATTTCTCATTAGAATTGGTGAATTCGATGCTCCTAATGCTTTAATTTCATGTTTTATACTTAAGAGACCATAGGAGAGTGAAAGGAATGAGAAACGGGTCAAAAACAGAGAAAATGGGCCAAAGTACGAAATCAACACGGCCTGGACCTCCTCACATGGGCAGACCACACGGCCGTGTCAATCTGGCATAATTGAACCACGATTCACAAGGGTATAGCACACGCGTGTGCCATTTTAATAGGCTCGAACAAGACCTGAAGTAATCACACACGGGCGTGTTACACGGGCGTGTTACACGGGCGTGTCCCTGCCGAGCCCAAGTTAAGTCCAATTCGGAAAAGGCAACTTTTGAGGGCTTCTAGGCATTCCAAAGCCTATAAATACACCCTAGAGGAGGAAGAAAAATGTGACAGAGAATAGGGGGTAAGAAATTACTCCAAGGAAGTTGATTGATCCATCCCAGAAGCCAGATTCATCATCAAGGCTGAAGATCTCTCCTCAATTTCCTTTCAGTAGTTTTGGGTTTTCTTTATGTTTTGTATTCATTATTCTTCTGAGATGTTTTCTTATTTAGTTATTAACTAAAACCCCTAAATACCTAAGGGGAATGAAACCTAAGATGAATCTTGATATTATTTTCTGAATTGTATGATAAATATTTAACTTGTTCTTAATTATGTGTTCTTAATTCTTGTTTTGATATCCCAGGACACTGATTCAAGACATGCTCTTATTCAGAGGAGAAATAGACCCTGTTTAGGAGTACTGTTGTCATAATTAAGCGGAGTTGATTGTGCGCCTAGAAATAGGGTGACAAGATTTTACCAGATTAGGGTGAAACCTAATAAGGGGATCCATAGATCGAGTTAATGCAACCCTAGAGTGTTAATTAGAGAAAAGTCTCAGTTATTCAATCTAGGGATTAGACATTATTAGTCTTGAATAGGGATAATAACATAACTTAGGGATCTCTACGGAATAGGTTGAATGAATAAATCGTCCGATTCGAAGCCAAAATAACAAGTAAAGTCTAGGTAGATTTTTCCTTAGGTATTGTCTTAAGTCAATCGATTTTTCCCAAAAGTAATTCCCCAATTCTTTTCTCTGTGTGTTCTTAGTTTAGATAATTAGTTAATTAAAACAAAACCCCATTATTTTTAGGCTAGATAATAAAAAAGACAGTCATTATAGTTCCTTTGGGTTCGACAATCCGGTCTTGCTAAAACTATACTACTGTTCGATAGGTACACTTGCCTAAATCGCAATAATAGTTAGTTTCAAGAACGATTAATTATAAATTTTTAAAACCTATCACGAAACCTTGCGATCAAGTTTTTGGCGCCGCTGTCAGGGAACTAAGATATTAGGAACGCTTAATTTTTATTACTTTAGCCATTTATTTTTCTTGCAATTTAATTTAATTTTATCATTATTATTATTTATTAACCTACTCTTTCTTTCTCTTGGCAGGTTTTCATAGTTTATGACTAGAAGAAACCCATGAGGGCCACTACTTTTTTATTAAGAAATTGATCGAACAACTCGTAAAAACCAAAGAGAAATAAGGCGAAGCTTAAGATACACAGAGAACGAGCAAGAAGACGATACTCAACCCGAACCGAAGAGATGGCTGAAAACCAAGGCAATCAGCTACCTCCTGCAATTGCAATTAATCAAAATCTTGCTCCACGCACTATGTATGATTATGCTAAACCTTCTTTATCAGGAACTGAATCTAGCATAGTTAGACCTGCTGTAGCTGTAAATACTTTTGAATTAAAACCTAACACTATTCAGATGATACAACAATTTGTTCAATTTGATGGTTTGCAGGAGTAAGATCCCAATGCTCACTAAACAAACTTTTTGGAATTTTACTATACATTTAAAATTAATGCCATTTCTGATGATGCCATTCATATTCGGTTATTCCCTTTTTCATTGAGGAACAAAGCTAAACAGTGGTTGAACTCGTTACCACGAGGGTTAATTATTACGTAGGAACAAATGACCGAAAATTTTGTACTAAAATATTTTCTGTCGGCTAAAATGGCTAAATTACGTAATGATATCTCTTCTTTTGTGCAGGTGGATTTAAAAACACTCTACGATGCATGGGAGAGATACAAGGACCTTTTGTGCCGTCACCATGGGTTACCCCATTGCCTCCAAGTACAAACATTTCACAATGGTCTAAATCCTTCGATTCAGCAAATGGTTGACGTAGCTGCTGACGAAACCATTAACAATAAAACACCAAAAGATGCCTATGAGTTTATAGAAGAGATGTCACTGAATAACTATCAGTGGCAAGTCATGAGGACAAAGCCAATGAAAACAGCCGGCGTTTATAACGTCGATTCGGTCACCATGCTCTCTAATCAGGTAGAACTCTTAAATAAAAAGATTAATGCTTTTTTTAATTCTTCATAGGTTCACCCAATAATGCAGTGCGAAACAAGTAGCGGTGGAACAAACCATTCGAAATACCAACCTTATGGCCACAACATGGATAACGAGCAATTAAATTACATGGGTAATAATCCTCAACCTCAAAACAATCCATACAGTAACACTTATAATGCAGGTTGGAGGAACCACCCCAATTTCTCGTGAGGCGGTCAAGGAAATCAAAGACCACAACATCCTCCGGGTTACCAACAACCACCCTACCAACAGGAAAAGAAGCCAAACCTTGAAGAGATGATCTCAAAGTTTATATCAGTGTCAGAAACCCATTTTCAGAACACCGAGGCAGCACTTAAGAATCAACAAGCATCGATCCAAGGGCTCGAAACTCAGATAAGCCAGCTATCCAAACTGATCTCGGAAAGACCACTAGGAAATTTACTTAGTAACACCAAATCCAGAGAGCATGTCAAAGTAGTTACACTAAGGAGTGGGAAAGTGTTAGCGGAATCTGAAAAGAAGTTAGTGCAAGAGGCCGTGGAAAGTGAAAGGAGGGATGAAAAACTCGAAAATAGTGACAAACCAGTGCCGGAGGAATATAAACCACCAGTTTCATATCCAGCAAAATTAAAAAAAGATCACATTGATGCATAATTCGATAAGTTTCTTGAACTTTTTAAGCAATTACATATCAATTTACCTTTTGTTGAAGCCATCTCGCAGATGCCTACCTACGCAAAATTTTTGAAGGAGCTTCTAACAAATAAAAGGAAGTTCGAGGACTTATCTATAGTAGAACTCAACGAGGAGTGCTCAGTCATAATCCAAAACAGGCTGCCAACCAAACTGAAAGATCCAGGAAGTTTTACTATCCCTTGCTTAATTGGTAGTCAGAATGTTGAAAAAGCACTAGCTGATTTAGACACTAGTATTAATTTGATGCCATATAAAATGTTCAAACAACTTGGTCTTGGGGAACCTAAACCTACTAGGATGAGTATTCAATTAGCCATAGATCTGTTAAATATCCTAAGGGTATTATAGAAGACGTACTCGTAAAAGTAGATAAATTTATATTCCCTATTGATTTTGTTGTGCTTGACATGGATGAAGATGTAGAAGTACCCCTAATTTTAGGGCGCCCATTCCTAGCCACTGCTAGAGCTATGATCGATGTGGGAGACAGTAAATTGGTACTTAGAGTAGGTGACGAGGAGATTATCTTTAAAATTTATGACGCTATGAGATTCTCTACGGAACAGAATGATTCATGTTATTTCATTGACTCTGTTGATCATATTACTCAAGACTCTTTTCAGGAAATTGTACAAGAGGAGATGACGGAACCGTATCCAGCTCAAGGCGAGGAGACAGGTGAGGAACCTAATGACCATTTGTCAATACCAGTAGAATATGGGGGCATTAAGATAAATGATGAACTTAAGCAAAAACCCTCTATTGAGAAGCCTCTCAAACTGATACTTAAACAATTACCAAACCACTTAGAATACGCATTCCTTGGAAATAATTCTACATTACCAGTTATTATTGCTTCTAATTTGCAACCCAAGGAGAAAGAGGAATTAATCCAAGTATTAAAAGAACATAAAAAGGCCATAGCTTGGAAAATTTATGACATTAAAGGAATCAACCCTTCTTTTTGCACCCACAAAATTTTGATGGAAGATGAATACAAACCATGTGTGCAAGCTCAAAGACGTCTGAACCCCAACATGAAAAAAGTTGTAAAAGCCGAGGTAATTAAACTTCTGGATGCTGGAATTATTTATCCTATTTCTGACAGTTCTTGGGTAAGTCCAGTGCAGGTTGTCCCCAAGAAATGAGGTATGACGGTTGTGATTAATGAGAAGAATGAATTAATCCCAACAAGAACAGTCAGAGGGTGGAGAGTTTGCATAGACTACAGAAAACTGAATGATGCCACAAGTAAAGATCACTTTCCCTTGCCATTCATTGACCAAATATTGGAAAGATTATCTGAACACATGTATTACTTCTTTCTAGACGGACTCTCTGGTTACTTCCAAATCCCAATAGCTCCTGAAGATCAAGAGAAGACGACATTCACATGCCCATATGGTAAGTTCGCTTATCGTAGAATGCCTTTTGGATTATGTAATGCTCCTGCCACTTTTCAGCGCTGTATGATGGCCATATTCGACGAACTCGTGGAAGATATCATGGAAGTCTTCATGGATGATTTTTCGGTATTCGGTAACTCTTTCCATCTCTGCCTTAAAAATTTAAAACGAGTTTTAATAAGATGTGAGGAAACAAACCTCGTGCTTAACTGGGTGAAATGTCACTTCATGGTTCAGGAAGGTATTGTATTAGGGCATAAAATTTCTAGTAAAGGGATTGAGGTGGATAAATCTAAAATAGAAACAATCAAAAAATTACCACCCCCTAGTTCGGTTAAGGCTATAAGGAGTTTTTTAGGACATGCTAATTTTTATAGAAGATTTATTAAGGATTTTTCTAAAATAGCTAAGCCTTTGACTAAATTGCTAGAAAAAGATATACCTTTTAACTTCGATCAGGAATGTTTAGAAGTATTTAATACTTTAAAGGATAAATTAATTAATGCTTCAATCATAATTGCACCTGATTGGAACTTGCCATTTGAACTAATGTGTGATGCGAGTGACTTTACAGTAGGTGCAGTATTGGGACAGCGAAGAGACAAGCATTTTCAACCTATCTATTACACCAGCAAAACCTTAACGGCTGCACAAGAAAACTATACCACTACGAAAAAAGAGTTGCTAGCTGTGGTTTTTGCATTTGATAAATTTCGACCATATCTCATATTGTCTAAAGTTGTTGTTGACACTGACCATTCCGCCCTTTGCTACCTTTTAACTAAAACCGATGCAAAATCTTGACTCATTCGATGGATTCTCCTATTGCAGGAATTCGACTTGGAGATTCAGGATAAGAAAGGAGCTGAAAATTTCGGGGTTGATCATCTGTCTAGGTTGGAGAAATCCAATACCAGAGAACTAGATGGCGTTAAAATAAATGATTCGTTCCCTGAAGAACAATTTTTCGCTATATCTAACTCCGAGGTACCTTGGTTTGCAGACATCGCGAATTTTTTAGCTGCTAACATTATCCCAAAAGGGTTAACACACCAGCAAACAACGCGATTCTTTAATGATGTGAAAAACTACTTTTGGGACGATCTATTTCTATTTCACAGATTTGCAGATCAAGTCATCAGACGATGCGTTACAGGATCAGAAATATCAAAAATATTGGAACATTGCCACTCAAGGCCAACCGGAGGACACTATAATGGAACTAAGACCGCACACAAAATACTTGAATCAGGTTTTTATTGGCCTTCGTTATTCAAAGACGCTATCAGGTATGTTACTTCATGTGACAAATGCCAACGGACAGGTAACATATCTAAACGTGATGAAATGCCTCAAAACTATATGCTTTCATGTAAAATATTTGACGTTTGGAGTATCGATTTCGTAGGCCCATTCCCCAGTTCATTTGGGAATAAATACATCTTAGTAGCAGTTGACTACATGTCCAAATGGGTAGAAGCCCAAGCTCTACCTACTAATGATGCTAGAGTGGTAGTACGTTTCCTTAAAAAACTTTTCTCGAGATTTGGAACACCTAGAGCAATTATCAGTGATAGGGGCACTCATTTTTGTAATACCCAATTTGAAAAAAACCTTAAGAAATACAGAGTTCATCATAGAATAGCCACCCCATACCATCCTCAAACTAATGGACAAGTTGAAGTAGCAAACCGAGAACTCAACCGGATCCTTGAAAAAACAGTAGAATCAAACAGAAAAGACTGGGCAACAAATGTAGACGATGCCTTATGGGCTTACAGAACTGCTTTTAAGACTCCCATAGGGACATCACCTTACAGACTTGTTTATGGAAAATGTTGTCATCTACTATTCGAACTAGGGCATAAAGCTTTTTGGGCTATTAAATTTCTAAACCTTTTTCCCGAACTTACAGGAAAAAACAAGTTGATGCAGCTGAACGAGCTTGATGAATGGCGAGCTAATGCATACAAAAATTCACACCTATACAAGGAAGTAGCAAAGCGGTGCCATGACGTTCGTTTAAAGCAAAGAAAACAATTTGAAGTTGGAGATCTCATCTTACTATACAACTCAAGACTCAAATTGTTTCCCGGGAAACTAAAATCACGATGGTCAAGACCCTTCGTAATTCAATATGTTCTTCCATATGGCACAATAGAGGTAAGTCACCCATCATACGGTACTTTCAAAGTAAATGGACACCGTCTCAAACTTTATAATGGTGAGAATTTTAAAGTCAATGGAGAGGAGCTAGGACTCCACAAACCGCCCTGAATAAACCAACAAGGTAACAGTCGAGCTTAGACTATAAACAAGCACTTCTCGGGAGGCAACCCGAATACTAATGGTTTTAAATTATTTACATTTCAAGTTTTAAACATCTAGGTCACTAACAGAGTACTTAAAGCACAGGTTCCCAACTCCACACGACCTAGCACACGGTCGTGCTTAAGGCCGTGTGATCAACACGGATAGAAACACGGCCGTTCGATATGGCCATGCAGAAATAGGGTAGAAGATTTCCCCAAACACGGGCTGTGATAAAACGACATGGCCGTACGACATGACTGTGGTCGAATCTGCCAAATAAACACAGGCGTGCGACACGCTCGTGTCCAGCACCCGTGGACAACACTGCCAGAACGACACGGGCGTGCGCCAACCTACACGACCGTGGGAGAAGTGAACCACGCCAGACACGACCGTGCGACACGATCTTGTAGCCACACGGCCTATACACACGGGTGTGCGAGAAGGCCGTGTGACGACATCACAATTCGCGACGAACACAGATGGGACACGAACAACACGGGCATGTGCACTGGCCGTGCTACTTGAAAATTAGAATAATTATCTTATTTTCTTTTCTTTTTCCTTCATTAAGTTTTTAAGACTCATTTTTTTTAAGATTTATTTGTTTTCCTTTTTAAAAAAAGGGCTTACCTTTAGAGTCAAGCTTGCCATCCAGAATTATCCCTAATACTTGATCTCGTCAATCCAAGAATATCATCCATTCTTAATACAGGAAGTTTCACTTCTATCCCTATCTTATTTTTATACTCTAATATCTATCTTTGTACATTGAGGGCAATGTACATCTTAAGTAGGGGAGGGGGTATTTATTTCATTATCAGAAAAATCCCTGAATAATCATCTTGTTCTCTTGAAAAACTCTCATATCATATTTAGGATAAATTTTAATTGATTTATGATTTTGATTGATATATCTCGAATTAAAAAATAGGCCTTTATGCATTGATTGTTTAAACTTTAAGAGATTAAAGAATCAAGCATGATAAGTTGATTTTTAAGAATTTAAAATTATAGGTTGTTTCCCCAAGTCTAGGTATTACTTTGAATTGGAATTCACGAGTCTAAACATCAAAAAGCCATAATTTTTGTAAGATTTTTGAGCCTTTTGAGCATCTATTAATTCTTTCATGCTCACTTTTATCATTGCTTTGAGTGGGTCAGTATTGAACTGTTATTCTAGAACTTGCTTGATTATGCATGTCGAGACCACACCATTTGATTTGATATGTCAAAATGATTAAGGCACTTAGGATTAACCCGCTCATGCCATGAAAAGCCTACCTCTACGATTAACCCCTAGTAAACCCCCTTGAGCCTAACAAGCCATTTCTTGTATTACCCTTAATATTAACCTTTAACCCATTATTGTTGAAATCCCTTAAATTAATCCCTATTTTTTGTTGAGATTTGAGTTGAATGGATTGCCTAGCTATGTTTTGTTCTTGATAGTTAGTCTATATTATTTTAACTTGTTTTAAAAAAAACAAAAGTATGTATACATATCTGTAATTTCATTTTCTGAGAAGAAGCTCTGTTGTACGCAAGTAAAGATTAACTCTTTTTCTAGTTAGGTAATTTTTCAATTCAATCTCGATTCTAACCATTTCTTTCAGCTTGTGACCACACCCCCTAACCAAGCCTCGTTACAACCCTCTAAAGACCTTTTGATTGATGTGTCATATTAAATTATAGTGGTGGATATTTGTTTTTCATGCAAGCCTATGGTAATGACTTTTCATTATTGACTACTGAGTGCTTCATTTATTGTCCTTAAACACCTCGAGTGATTTGAGTGAATCTTTAGTGAGGATGTGAAACTCTATGATATTCTGAATCAAAGGTAATTACTTAGATACAGAGAAATACCTACGTTTGCATGATTAAATACTCAACTTGGAATGTTTGAAACTTTTATGTTCTTCTTAGTTGAATTCTCAATGTATGATTACCTATGGGTTATTCTGAGATATTATCGATAGGAATTGTAAGTTGAAAAGAATTTATTTTGATTATGAGTTGAGAATTTTGCTTGAGGACAAGCAAATGCTTAAGTGTGGGGATATTTGATAAACCGTAAATTATACATATTTTGACCCCATGTTTAATGCATTTTATGGATGATTTCTCATTAGAATGGGTGAATTCGATGCTCCTAATGCTTTAATTTCATGTTTTATACTTAGGAGAGCATAGGAGAGCGAAAGGAATGAGAAACGGGCCAAAAACAGAGAAAATGAGCCAAACTATGAAATCAACACGGGCTGGACCTCCTCACATGGGCAGACCACACGGCCGTGTCAATCTGGCATAATTGAAGCACGATTCACACGGGTATAGCACACGCCCATGTCATTTTAACAAGCTCGAACATGGCCTGAAGTAATCACACACGGGCGTGTCCCTGTCGAGCCCAAGGTAAGTCCAATTCGGAAAAGGCCACTTTTGAGGGCTTCTAGGCATTCCAAAACCTATAAATACACCTTAGAAGATGAAGAAAAAGGAGACAGTGAATAGGGGGTAAGGAATTCTCTAAGGAAGCCGATTGATCCATCTCAGAAGCCGGATTCATCATCAAGGCTGAAGATCTCTCCTCAATTTCCCTTTAGGAGCTTTGGGTTTTCTTTATGTTTTGTATTCGTTATTCTTCTAAGATGTTTTCTTATTTAGTTATGAACTAAAACCCCAAAATACCTAAGGGGAATGAAACCTAAGACGAATCTTATTATTATTTTCTGAATCGTATGATAAATATTTAACTTTTCTAAATTATGTGTTCTTAATTCTTGTTTTGATATCCTAGGATACTGATTCAAGACATGCTCTTATTCAGAGGTGGAATAGACCCTGTCTAAGAGTACTTTTGTCATAATTAAGCGAAGTTGATTGCACACCTAGAAATAGGTGACAAGATTTTACCGAATTAGGGTGAAACTGAATAAGGGGATCCATAAATCGAGTTAATGCAACCCTAGAGTGTTAATTAGAGAAAAGTCTCGGTTATTCAATCTAGGGATTAGACGTTATTAGTCTTGAATAGGGATAATAACATAACTTAGGAATTTCTACGGAACAAGTTGAATGAATAAATCGTCCGATTCGGAGCCAGAATAACAAGTAAAGTCTAGGTGGATTTTTCCTTAGGTATTGTCTTAAGTCAATCGATTTTTCCCAAAAGCAATTCTCAAATTCTTTTCTCTGTGCGTTTTTAATTTAGATAATTAGTTAATTAAAACAAAACCCCATTATTCTTAGGCTAGATAATAAAAAGACAGTCATTACTAGTACTTTTAGTTCCTTTGGGTTCCACAATCCGGTCTTGCTAAAACTATACTACTGTTCGATAGGTACACTTGCCTAAATCGCGATAATAGTTAGTTTCAAGAACGATTAATTATAAAATTTTAAAACCTATCACGAAACCTCGCGATCATGTACCTGGATTAGTTTTTTGTGGTTTTTATCGATGACATTTTGGTTTACTCTAAAACTGAGGTGGAGCATGATGAACATCTTAAAGTGGCTTTACAAATTCTCCACGAAAATAAGCTCTATGCTAAGTTAGGCAAGTGTGATTTCTGGTTAAGAGAAATCACCTTTCTAGGGCATGTGGTTCCTATTGAGGGTATTCTAGTGGACGCTAAAAAGATTGAGTCTTTTCTCAAGTAGAAACAACCTAGGAATGTCTTTAAAATTTTAAGTTTTCTCGGTTTAGCGGGCTATTATCGAAAGGTTGTTAATTGGTTTTCGTTTATTGCAGCTCCTTTAAATAAGTTGTTACGTAAGAACGCACCTTTTGTATGGACTAATTAGAAGCAATCAAATTTTGAGAAGCTCAAATTTGTTTTGACTCAAGCACTCGTTCTGATACTATTTAAATTGGTAAGGAGTTTGTTGTGTATAGTGATGTTTCTCACACCAGTTTGGGTTGTGTTCTGATACAAGATGGTAAAGTAGTGGCTTACGCATCCAGACAACTTAAATTGCATAAAGAGAACTATCTTATGCATGATCTTGAGTTAGCTGCGATTGTCTTTACTTTGAAAATTTTGAGGTATTATCTTTATGGTGAGAGGTGTAGTATTTACATCGATCATAAGAACCTCAAGTACCTCCTTACTCAAAAGGAGTTGAATCTTAGGCAACGTAGATTGATAGAGTTGTTTAAAGACTACAACTGTATCATTGGGTATCATCCTAGTAAGGCCAATTGTGTCCAATGCTCTTAATTGTAGATTAATTTTTAATTTGAGGGTGATGTTTTCTCGCCTAAGTCTATTTTAGGATGGTAGTTTGTTAGCCGAGTTGCAAGTTAAGCTGACTTGAATTGATCAGATTCGGGGTAAGCAGTTAGAGGATGATTCTTTAGTTTTTCAGTTTCAATAGTTTGAGAAGGTAAGACTTCTGATTTTGGGTTTAATAATGTAGGTGTGTTGTACTTTAGAGGTCAAGTTTGTGTGTCGAATGATACGGAGTTGCGACAGTCTATCTTGCGAGAAGCGCATAGTAGCCCTTATGCTATGCATGTCAGTGTGAATAAGATGTATCAAGATCTCCGGGAGTTGTAGTGGTTGCCCAATTTAAAACGTGAGATAACCGACTTTGCTTCTCGATGTTTGATGTGCCAGCAAGTTAATGCTGAACACCAACTGCCTTCGGGTTTGCTTCAACATGTTAAGATTCCTCTTTGGAAATAGGAATGTGTGACTATGGATTTCGTTAGTGGGTTGTCCTTAACACCTACTAAGAAGGATTCTGTTTGGGTAATCATAGATCAGTTGACCAATTCTGCTCTTTTTTTTGGTTAGGACTGATTATTCTCTGCAAAAGCTAATGAAGTTATATATTTCTGAGATTGTTAGACTGTATGGGATTTTAGTATCGGTTATCTCTGATAGAGACCCTTGATTTACATCTTGGTTTTGGAAGAAACTGTTAAGGGTTTAGGTACTCGGTTAGACTTCAGCACTGTGTTCCATCCTCAGACTGATAGGTAATCTGAGATAGTGATTTAGATATAGAAGGATATGCTACGGAGTTGTGTTATCGACTTCTATGGTAGTTGGGAGGTGTTTCTTCCACTGGCTGAGTTCGCATATAATAACCACTTTTAGTCCAATACCAGATGACATCGCACGAGGCTCTTTATGCTCGTAAGTGTCGCACCCCTTTGTGTTGGACTAAGTTGGGTGAGAGGTGAATTATGGGTCCTGATTTTGTTTCTAAGATTGAGGAAAAGGTCAGATTGATACAAGATCATCTTAAGGAAGCTTTTAACAGAAATAAGTCTTATATGGATCTAAAGATGAGAGATATTGAGTTTGTTGTGGGAGATCAAGTTTTTCTTAAGGTATCTCCGTAGAAGAAAGTAATTCGATTTGGACGTAAAGGCAAGTTGAGCCCTAAGTTTATTAGGCCTTATCAGATTCTAAAACGTGTTAGGCTAGTCGCCCATCAGTTAGATTTACCTTCGGAGTGAGATCGTATTTTTTTCTGTTCCACGTCTTTATGTTGAAGCGATATCGATCTGACCCATATCATATTATATATGTTGAGGAGATTGAGATGAGACCGGATTTGACTTTTAAGGAGGAATTGGTTCAAATTCTAGATAAAGAGGTTAAGGTCTTAAGGAAAAAGACTATTCCATTAGTTAAGGTTCTGTGTTGGAATCATGGTATCGAGGAAGCCACGTGGGATCCTAAGGATTTGATTCGACAACAATACCCACATATTTTTAAATAAGGTAATTTCAAGATAGAAATTTCTTTTAGAGGGAGAGTTGTAACGCCCCAAAGTTTTAGTTTTTGGAATCGTTAAAATTTGTCAAGTGAATTGATTTGGTTTAGTGGTTAAGTGTTGTGTTTGTTTATGAGAGGTCTTATGTTCATATCCCTCTCTTTGAATTTTTTGTTATTTTTCCACCTATTTCTATCTTTGAACATTTGATTTAAATTTAATTCTCGCACAAATATTGACAAGAATGAGCTTGCTAGTTTAGTGGTAAGGTGTCAGCTTAGTCTTTGATCTTGTAATCAAATCCCTGTGTGTGCAAACGAGAATATTTTTGCTAAATTTCTGCTTGTGCCATCCATGTGGTAGAGTTTTGGTGGATTCGAATTCTTTGGAAATTTGATAGGATTAGGTACCTGATTTAGTGGGGTTAGTAGGGGAGGTGGGTAGTTGATTTAAAATTATTGGTGTGTGAGGTTGGATAGGTACTGGTACCCTATTTGGTATGTAGGGATGGACGAAGATGTTGTGTAATGGATAGGGGTAGGGTCTGATTTTGCATTTGAATATGTCTGTATATGATTATGAAAACGTATCTGGGCATAAATCTAAAATACTATATGTTAATTTATATGCATCTGACTTATTGTTTGAGATATGTTGCACACTGAGCTCGTAAACTCACTTTTTGTATGTTTTCCTCTTAGGTAGCTAGCAAACTTAGGGCGGATTGGCGTAGCAGAAGCTCGATTTAAATTGTTGTTTTCTTAATTCTGTTAAGTTTAAGAATTATTTTCAACTGGATTGTTTTATTTGGAGTTTTTGGGGACTGTTATTTGTTTTGGATTTTATCCTTCATTTGAATTGCTCTATTGTATTTTGAATATTTTATTTCAAATTACAATGCACTGAATTTTGAAAGCCAAGTTACGGTTTTCAAAATTCTGTTTAACTTAAGAATTCTTCTACAAAATTAAGTGATTTTATAAGTGTTTTTCTAGAATTAAAAAGAATTAACTTGAATAAGGTATTTTTCCCTAAAAATTGGAAATATCGTTATCCAGTATTGTTTTACGAAACATTTTTGAATTTTAAGTTTCTGGTTTTCAAACGAACGTATGTAATTTCTTAGAATTCAATCCTAATATCTAGGCTAGCTATTGTGTGTTACAGTTATTAGGAGTTAATAGGGCTAATTTCTCAGAATTCGACCATAACGTTTAGACCAACTATTGTGTGTTACAGTCATTAGGAGTTAATAGGGCTATTATAGTCATTATAATAAATTTTGGTTTTTGTTGTTTATTATTTGTATGGTTAGAGAAGTAATTTAAGCACACATCCCTAATTTAAGTTTGAAAGCAATTTAACTTTCATTTTCTTACTCAAAATGAAAAACAAATATGTATGATATATATATATATCCTAATAGGAGTAAATAGGGTCCATTTAGGTATTTCAAATTTAAATTAATAATTTTTTATAACTTTTTCCTTTTTATTCTCTTTAATATAACTGATTACTAATTAACCTAATAAACCCCATTAACATGTATTTTAAAATGTTAATTATTCAATTAAATTATTATAATTTTATTATTACATTTCATGTCCAAATAAACCATATCCATTTATCTCTAAATAATTATATTTTATTTTCTTAATTTTTTACATTTAAAAAAATTTGAGGTTGCAATTTATCTTTCTACATAGATACTAAGCCTTTGGATTTCTTATAATAGTTTGATTTCAATATTTTTTAAATTAAAAAGTATTTTTTTATATTTTTTGCTTCTAAAATTAAACCGAATGTTTAACTAAATATGGGTAGTGTAATTATTTTTCTTAAAAAAAAGTTACTTTTTTTAATGGAATTTCACTGTTATTTTACTATCATTGGGATTTAATAAGTTTTAAAAACTTCAAAATTAATTTTCACTCTTCATTTTTACGTTAATTTTCATTAGAATTTAATAGGTATTTTTTTTCTTCCTTATTTTCTTCCTCATTTTTATCTATAACTTTTAATCCTCATTTTTATCAATAACTTTTAATTTTCTTATTCTTTTACATTGTTTATATTAAAATTTATTCTCTATTTAATTTAATTTAATCAAGAAAATTTAATGGTCTTAATTGCTTAAATTATTTTTAATATTATTATTTCTTGTGTTATACAAAACGCCACTTATATTTCTCCATTTTATTTTATTAGATATTTTTTCAGAAGCTTTCTTAATAGTATTTAAGATATTTATTAAATTTTTTGTACTAAATTATTTGAAAATGAATAGATAAAATTTAATCTCAAACTAAAAAAGAGCATAAAAATTTTCCTCATATTTTCTAATTAAGTCTTCATCACGTGGGCAATGCAAAAAAAATCTCATATTGATAAAATATTGGACTTCACAAAGGTTTAAATATAATCTTTTGGGTTTACTCTAATTGAGTAATAAAAGACTAAGCCCATTCATGTGCGTTGCTGCTACTGCTTGCTCGACTCGTTTTTGTGTTAACAAGTACGCGCATGTTTCTTTTTGGGTATGGTTCGCATTTCTGAATTTATCAAAAAAATATTTGTTTTTATCTATAAGATTTTATAAAGTTAGACTATTTCATAAAATAAATAAATTTCGTATTGAACGTGCGATTATAGAGGAACTAAAGTGAACGGTTTTGGGGGGAATAATGTGGAATCGATCAAATAGTTTTTGGACATAAATGCCCCTTTTGTTCCAGCTACGAAAGGGAGTCTTCCCTCATTTGCAAGATGTACAGAAAACTATTAAGATCTCTTCTCCCTTTCTCCTCTCTGCACCTCACAGTCTTTCTCTGCTTTCCAGTTGGCAATTTGTTTCTTCCTGATTTTCATTGTTTCCTCCATTCTTCTTCCATTCCTTCTTTCCAGGAAAAAGTGCAATCCTTTTGAGTTCCATCTTCCTCATTCAGGTGTACAAATTTGGAAGCACTGTGTTAACCTTGAGGTCGACATCCATTTCTGATTACACTGATCAGGGCGAAATCACTTTTAAGGTAGTGATTCTCCACGACACAGTACTTATTTATTTATTTTTATTTGCTTATTATTTGTACTTGTCAGTACTAACATCTTTGTTTTGTAGTAGTAATTATCCAACATTTTAGAAGCGACTCCTACTACTGTAGAAACAATGTCTCTCACCATTAACAAATACATCCCTGATCTATCCAAAATTAATCCATTGCACGGAACCAGCTACCGGCGCTGGTCACAAAGAATGGTGATATTCTTTGAACAACTTGAACTTGACTATGTCCTGTTCAATCCTCCCACCACTAAACAAGTCGGAGACTCTACCTTTGTTCCCACAGCTCCAAATGCCACCAACACCAAGTCCAAAAAGACAACAAATTGCTCAGAGACACATGTTAAAGCACATGACTAACGACCTCTTCGATCTATTTGCCAAAGACTGGCAAATCCATCTTGGACACTTTAGAAAAGAAGTATAGAGGGAATGATGTTGGAATAAAAAAGTACGTCGTTGGAGAATGGTTGAAGTTCCAGATGATTGATCATAAGCCAATCATGGACCAAGTGCATGCCTACGAGAATTTGGCCTCTGACAACCTAACTGAAAGGATAAAAATGTGTGAGATTCTTTATGCAAATGTACTAATTAAGAAGCTGCCCAAGTCCTGGTCCGACTATCGGAATCTTTTGAAGAGAAACGAGACATGTCCTTGGAGGAACTAGTCTACCATATGAAAATCGGGGAAGCCAACCATATTAAAGATAAGGATTCTGTCATTGCCAGTGAATTATTTGTAATAGCCTATTTTAGGGCTAAATAGGAATAGTGGTTTCGAGACCACAAATATGAAATAGAAATATTCACTTTATTACTATTTTAAGGTCTATAACATGATAGAATAATTGTGTGAAAATTTTGTTAAGAAATTTTATCGATTGAGTACTCAATTTGACTAGAAGGACTAAATTGCAATAGGTGCAAAACTTGAATTCTATAAGTTAAAGGTGTTTAATTGCTATGAGATTTTAATTGGAAGTCCTTAAATGGTAATTAGACCATTATATATTTGGGTGGACAAAAGTGGACATGGTTAGGTAAAATTTTAAAGTTTAACAACAAGGGCATTTTAGTAATTTGGTAAATAAAGACAAAATTAACTAAAATAAAAGTGTCTATCTTCTTCAATTTCATCCCCCATAGTCGAATTTTACAAGAAATACATAGCTAGGGTTTGGCCAAATTTCAAGCTCAATTATTAAGAAAAACAAATTTTGGATCTAGATTGGAGAAAAAACAAAATAATTGACGAATAGATCCCTTTTGCTGTTTTTGCATTCGAGGTAAGTTCGTATGTAAATAAGCTTACTTATAATTGTATTTTAAATGCTTTAATTTTGTATGAATTGTGTAAATGACTCTAGGGCACGTTCGACGATGTTTTGGCAAGCGAGAAATCCCAATCGAACCTTAGGAATAGATTAGGATACAAGTGACATGTCACTAGGGTATTATGTTATGTGATCTGGGTGCTGGTCCTGTACGTGCTACCGATGGCTGAGTATACCGACGTATGTTTCGGTTACTTGACAGCTTGTGTGAGCAGCACCGTGTAGCTACGTCTTAACTGACAACTTGTATGAGTAGACCCATTGATGGCTTGAGAGCTAGCATATATGTGTTATGAGATAGAGGTAGTAATGGCTACATATATGACACCTTGTGTGCAAGGTTTCCCGAGTACTCGATATTATTATTCCGAGTGGTTCATTGGGGATGCCAACGATGAGAATTAAGTATGAAATTATTATGAGATGGCACAGGTATGTACAAAAGCTTATGATTATTAAATTCGTGAAATGATGATTTCAAGGTGAGTTTGTGATTTGTTTTGCCTCACATAGGTGATTGATCGACCAATTTATAAGTTTTTGGTGACTCGATGATTGGCTCATATAGTATCTATCGTAGAATTAATTAAAGAGTTTATTTGAAGTTATTCCACTATTTAATAAAAGATTAGGATAAACAAAGAGTAATCATGGTAAGAGTTACTGCCATATGTATAGTACGGTTAGTTTGCTTGAGCATTGTGCTAGTTGAGTTTTGTAATGTGATCTGGTTAGGAGCCAATTGAATTGACTGGTAAAATTATATTCGTACAGTATCCACCTTTATATTTCTCTCGAATTTTGTAGGCCATTTATGAGGGAAAATTCTGGATACAATCAACACTTTTCAAGTTCCATTAGGGGGAACTTGAAATATGTTCATTTGGGGAATGGTTTTTCTTTCTTCAATATTACTCTCTGGTTCTTCTTCTTAGAGCTTATATGTTTTGTTCTCTTTTATTAAGCTAAAAATTTAGGTTTTTGAATTAATCAATGGATGTTCTACCTCCTGGTAAGTTTAATAGCTCTACATGTTAAGTTTTTGAAAGAATAAGGATAGTAAGAAGCACTTGAGAAGTGACTTGTGAATAATACACTTGCATAGAGGTCTTCTATAATTGAGATGCTAGCCATTTGTTTGTAAATGAGTTTTGATGGTGGTTCCATGTTTTTTAAGCAATTTCTGTTGGTGAGTATCAGGTGAGTCTTTATCTTGGGTCTTGTATGTGGATTGTTTAATTTAGAATACTTATGAAGAAAATATCTAGGACAACTAGTAAGCATGTATGAGAAGGAATGCAAAGATTTTGCATGAGAAAGGTATTGCATGAGTAAGAAGTTAAATTGAAAGTTTGCCTATGATTATCTGATATGAGAGAGTAAGAATCAGATGAGTATGTGACCAAATTTGTGTAAGTAACTTCTGTGTATAACATTCTTTGTAATGCCTTTGGTAGAGCGGTTATAGTGCTAACCAGACTGGTAGATCACGATATGATTACATGTGTAAGACCATGTGGTAGAGATCCAAAGCATTGTATGATAAGTAAAACAGTCACGGTGATGCCTCCAGTAAATTAGAGATTGGACTGGCAGATCATGACATGAAGATGAATAAGTCTATGAGGGAGAAACTCATGACACCTTTTGTGGAAGTCTGCCATGATAGTAAACACGTGATTCTGTAAGTGCCATTAAGGTGTATTCTGTAAGTTCCTTTGTGACGTATTCTATAAGTACCTTTCTGGCGTATTCTATAAGTGCCTTTGTGGCGTATTCTGTAAGTGCCTTTGTAGCGTATTCGGGAATGCCTACATGGCAGAATCTGGTTATCCGCCTATGTGGTAAATCTAGGCAAAGTTCTAAGATCTTTTTGACAGATAACTTTACGATGAGGACCTGATACGTTTGAAATAGCTTGGTTTGGGTGGTTGGAACGATAGAAATGTGCAAGTGTACATATTTGTTACAAGTAATAAAATGATAAGTATATCGAATTATTGTCTCCACAGGGACTATTAAGCAACTTCTGTGAGAAGTTAGAATTTATACAAATTGGCTTAAGCAAAATAATATGAGTTAAAAATATGGGGTAAACAAATAAACGTGAATTAACTATTCTAAATTAATAAACTAAAAATTATCTAAGTATGCAATTGAACGCTGAAAATTAGGCAAGTCTTAAGAGTTTATCACAATAGCATATGAGCGTCAAAACAATCATCCTTCCTAGTTTATAATTGTTCAATTTATTTAAAAATGTTATGGTTTTGTGGCTAAATCGAACATTTATTAACCCTAATCACACTTAGAAAAATATTTAGCTTAATTAATTATTAAATCTATCTCACATATTTCTATGTTTAATAGATTTAAATTTTCATAACTAGAACAATTTACAAGGTTATGTAAGGTAGTAATAGTTTTGGTGTTATTATAGATTTAATCTTTACATGATTAAACATTACACTATACAAGTATTGTGTTGATTAATTAAAACATTGTTCAGATTAATTAATTAATTCATACATTCCTTTACATTAATCATGCAATAGAAACTTAACCGTGATTTTACTTGTATGAATAAATAGATCGAAAAGCACAGAACATCATTTAACATAATTAAATAAAACCAACTAAGAAAATCAAATCATTTCAACACATAAATTTAAGCAATCATGATATTATTGAAAATCAAATGCTTAATTGAAATCATGTTTATGAAATGAACAAAACAAAAGATTAGAAAGGGAAAAGAAAACTCTAGTCGGTTCTGGATGTCCTTGAGGCAAAAATTGTTCACTCTTTCCTTCATTCTTCTAGATTGCCACCAAAACTAAGCAAATTGCTTCCAAAAAATCCAACTAAGGCTACTCTCAAGATTATACAAATGCACTTTTCAAGAAAGGGAATGGAAATTAAAAGGAAAAGCTAGTGGAAAGAAGAGAGAATGAGAGTGTATGAGATGAATGCTTGATGAGTGAATGAGTGAGTTGAGAGGCACTTGAGTGCTATATTTATACTAATAGGTGAGGGCTAAAAATAGCAGTTAGGATCCTTGAAAATCTCCCTCAAGTGGTCAGCCATGCTAAGGGGAAGGGGGTTGGGATGTCTGCTATTTTTGGCTTGTTGCTAGAAATAGAAGGCATGAAAAGAGGAGGGCATGAAAAGAGGAGGGGCTGGACCAACATTGAGAAAAATTTTAGGGGCTATTTTGAAATTATTAAATCAACTTAAAATGGATGATTTTGGAAGCAAATTGGGTTAGCTTGGGCTTCTCTCTTTCGTGTGGATCAGTCCCCTTTAATTTAATTATTCTAGGCCCCTTTCTCTGCGTGAGGCTAGGAATTAATTCAACCTAATTTTTATTGGATAAAATAAAATCTTTAATGGGTCCAATAAAGCTGATTTGGGGAATCCATGGTTGTAAAATAATCAGACATCCTCATGTGACAGATGGTCTGAGAGATGCTTCAGCAATCCTGATCTTTCTCAAGGTGCTTTTAAGATTAGGTTTTCTTCCATCGCGTAAAATTGCTAAAAATGGGAAAAACTTCGTAAGTTTAGCAAAAGGATACTTAAAAATAAAATAAAAATTCTAATTTTTTAATTTATATATTTTGTAATAAAATTACAAAAAATATGTAAAAGAGCTCGGAATTGGCAAAAAATTTAGTTAGAAAGTACTGAAAAAATTTATAAATTTTAAATTTCTACACCCCAAACTTAATTCATTGCTCGTCTTGAGTAATACTAACTTACAAGAAGAACTTCAAGAAATCATTTTTGAGAATTTCCTTTCAAAAAATTAATTTATCCCATAGTTGTGCATTTAGTGAAATTATGCTCAAAATTAGAAATTCGCTACTATGCAACTTAAGTATATATATGCCATTCGATTATTGTCAATTGTCAATATGCTAATAAAAATATGATCTAAATGTTGTCTCTTAATTAATGTATATTTAACCATTTCCAATCAATTTATTTCCTTTAATTTAGCTAAGTAGCAATCCCTAGGTTTAAATGATGCCTTCATATGTTGATTTCAACAATTTCCCTCCACTAATGTAACAGACATAACAATTCAAATCAATAGATCTTTTGAAAGGTTTTAATGGGGTTAGGTTTCGAGGTAGGAAAAAGAGATAGATATTTTAGGCTAAAATATCTTAAAACTCCGCTTACCTTAAGCCTTCAAAACTACATAATAATCCTTTCGACTACCCCTACTTTGTTTCTTAATTTTGGAACCATATGTTTGTTTTGCCCTTTTTCACAACAACTAATGATTTTTAAAAAAAAAATTATTATAAGGGCATATTTTTTATCTGAATATAAAATTTGGTTTTTAGGTCCCCCAACACTCCTTTTGAACACCCTCAAACTTAACGACAAAAAATATCCTAAAATAAGTTGTGTCTAAAGTTCAGTGAGAAAAGTTAAGAGAGTAATTTCATAATTAAGGGATGGTTCGTTTTAATGTAAGGACTTAAAAAGAATAGGTCATTTGACTCAAAAATAGGTTTCAAGGGATAAATTTTCATAGGGTAGGGTCGAATGGCTCAAACCATCCAAACAAAATCTTCCTAAATCATTTTTAAAATGCTATGCCTCCTAGGATTTCGCCTCAAGAAAGTTATTGAATCAATTCTAAAAGCTTAAACCTTCATGCATACCTAATTTTACTAAGAAAAAAGTTTCATGGTTAATTTATAAGCATTTATTAAGATAAGTATTTTTGTCAAAATTAAACTAACATAAAAATAATTGAAATAATGAAATTTTATATAAACAAAAACTAACATAATTTAGTCAAAAATCTAAAATTTTCTAGCAAAATTTACTTAATCACAACTTTGATGGAAAAAAAATTAATTTTAGTCAAAAATCTCAAAAAAAAATTACAATTTTAGAGATCCCAAAAAATAAGAAAAATCCCATAAAAATAATAAATTTTAATTTCTAGTCCCCACTTAGGTAAAACAATGTCCCAATTGCAAAAAAAAAAAGTAAAAGGAACGTTTATAAAGAAGTGACAGTATATTGTACACCAAGTAGGACCCAAGAAAGAGAGATGAGTCAAATTTGACTGCTTTAATACCAAACATTTCGTAAACATATTTAATCCTAAACATGTACATATTCATTGTCACACTTATTTTTCAAGAATTTTAATAAATAAAGCACAGTTTATTCAATTTTATTAATGATTCCAACTTAGCATTTATTAGGCAAGAAATAAAAATAAAAGTAAAAAATAACATATAATAAACTTAAAATATCCTAAAAGAAAAGTAAAGACCCATTTTTTATTTATTGGCAGACCCTTCAGAATTCGACCCTTCTTTTGCTTCATCATTTTTGTTCTTGCATGGGTCATCTTGTTCCTTCTTCAACATTGGAGTCCATGGACCAATGATAAAGTCTGGAAATGAAGGCACAAAAATAATTGCGTTATGAAATATTTTCTTAAATGCATCTTTGAATGAATCATCCTGTATTTTTTAGTATATCTAAAAAGCTTGTTGTTGCCATTGCATGTGCTAAAGAATATCCATTATATTCACTTCGTGGAATGGTACTCGATGAAGTAACTCTAAGTTTTAGAGTTTCCCTCTCTAGTTCAGGAATCGTTTCAATAGGTTCTGCCGAGTCAGGAATTTCAACCGGCTCTGTTGGTTCTGGTTCTGCAAGAATTTCCTCGTTTTTAATTTCATCAATTAGTTCAGACTGCTTTTAAAAGATAACATCTTCTGCTACTCTAGAAAGGTCCCAATTAGTAATTTTTCCTTTATTATACCCTACCGTCTTTACAGCTGGACGAACACGAGCTTTCATACATAGTTTCGTGATTATAGAAGGAAAAAATATTGAGTTAGAACGTCTTACAACACAGTCTCGAATTTCCTTTATGATAACCTTTCCCATATTAATAGTTTTTGCCGTCATAATGGAATATAACAAAACCATTCGTTCCACAGAAATTGTGGTACCATGTGAGATAGAATTGTTTATTTCTTTCATACGAGCTTACTAAGCTATATAGCTTACTCCCTTTTATTTTTCCATGTTTTATAGTGTTACCAAGCTAGCTCGGATTGGAGATCGTCGGAGATCGCATCATACTATCAAACTATCATTTTGGGTATTGATGATTTTAAACATTTTGAGTATATGGCATGTATAGGAACATGGTCATTTTAGGTATCTGTGTCATTATGAATTTGGCCAAATGTGTTGGCTTATATTTTTTTAAGGTGATTTGGTATTTAGCCATGTAATTGGCTTATTTTGGTGAAAATGGTTGTAAGCTTATTTATATAAGTATATGTGCCAATGCCTTTTGTTTATGTGTTTTGTAATGGTTTGTTATATGCTCATTTTTGGCTACATAGCTTTGTTGTTAAATGATTGAGTTTGGTTCATTGTTATGCTAGAATATCTATATGATACAATGCATATTAATGGTAGTCATATTAAAGCTTGAAGAATGTGAGTTTGGTATGATTTGGTTTGGTAAAATATGATGTTGTAATTATGTTAGGTATTGAAATGGCATATATTAACCTTGATTGTGGATGTTTTGGTTGTCTAAGTATGCTATGAATTGTGCCATTTGTTGCTCTATATGTGTGTGCAATGAGGGTGGCAAATTGGCTTGGTAGATAGCCTTTATTTTTGTCCACATGGGTAGACACATGGGCGTGTGTCTAGACCGTGTGTGACACGGCCTGCCCCATGGGCATGTGTTTCAGCCGTGTGTCCCCTGCACCTTAATTTTCAGAAATAGAATGCTCAGAATTGAGCACACGGGCAGAGACATGGGCGTGTGTCTCAGCCGTGTGAGGGACATGGCCCCGGGCATGGGCATGTGTCCTAGTCATGTGAAGTCTGCACCTATTTTATGAAAATTAATTAATCACACGACCTAGCACACGGGCATGTGGCTTGGCCGTGTGGCTTCAATTTGTTCATGCCTTGCAAAATAGAGAGTTACACGGGTTAGGGACACAAGGGTGTTTGACCACACATGTATGTCCCAAACCACATGGGTGTGTGACTCTTGTACATGGCAAAAATCTTCTACGTTTTGTAAAAATTCCCTAAGTACTCGGTTTAATCCTAGATCACTTCCAAAGCCTCGTAGGCTCGTATTAGGGACTTTAGGACTGAATGTAAATGGTTTTAATTTGGTTGAAATTTATGACTCAGAATTGTATGATTTGTTGCGATATAAGTCCGGTAAAGCCTCGTAACCCTATTCCGGCGCCCAATATGGGTGAGGGATGTTACATTATCAGTTAAGGCTAACATCATGGAATCTTCTTCTAGTCTTAAACTTAAAATGTTTAAGAATACTGGGAATCCAAAGAAGAAAGTCAAGCCTCAATCCAAGGAGTTTGCTAACTTCAAGAAACCGAGAAAGAATCAAAAGTCCAACAACCCGGTGAGTTACTATATATGCAGTAAGCCAGGACAAAGAGCATACCAATGCTTTTGGCGTTCTGATCGCTCCAGGAGTCACAATCAGAATGAGAACAAACCACTAACACACCTGATTGAAAATCTAGATGATGTGATCACTGATGTAGTCTCCGAGATCAACCTAGTCGAAAATGACACTTAGTGGATAGTATACACAGATGCTTCTAAACATTTCTGCACCAACAGAGAGATGTTCATTGAATTTGAGAATGTAGCTGAAGGTCAATAGAAACACGAAAATATACACACTTTTTCATGCCTTTTTTAACTCAAATTCATGTAGTTTTGGTAAAATTCTTGTCGAAAAATATTTAATTATTATAAAATAATTAAATTGTACTTAAATTATTAACATGTTGAATTTTACTTAATTTTATAATAAATTTTGATTAATTTTGATCATTTTCAACAGATTTGCACAAAGGGCGAAAAAAGGCTCGGCAGACACTGCTAGAAGCACAAAACCGAGAAGCAATTTTGAAGCATCAAGGCGAATTAACTTTTTAGCCTAAAATGGTCCAAATTATGTGTATTAATTCATAATATAATTAATTTTAATTTTAATCTAATTTAATTTGGGTTAAATAAATTATTATTAATTAATTATGAAAAGTGGCCTAGTTGAGCTGAACCAAGAAAACCGATCCAACCGAGCATTGGGCAGCCCAAAACCGTCCCACATGCTGACCCAATCAGCTTGCTTGGCTGGTTATTTAACTTTAAAAATGGCCCTTGAAGACTCCTTCAAATTGCATTCAAACCCCTCCACTATTTGTGTCTTTCTAGATTTGCACCTACCTTAAAATAGCAAGTTTGAATTCTTCTAACTCGCCACATGTGTGGCCGGCCATGGGGGGAATGTATGGCTGCTGATTTTTTCTAATTTTAGCAGCCATATCAACCTATAAATACCCCCCTTTCCTGCTCACTTCAAATACATCTCAACCCTTCTCATCTCTTCACTTCTCTCTCATTTTTCTTCATTTCCTTCCCCTATTCCCTTTCTGATTTCACCTCTTGAAAAATAGTCAATCAACCACCATTTGGAGCAGCATTCAAGTGTTCGTATAAGCCTCAGTTCGACAAGAACAAGCAGAGAAGGAGGAGCAGAGGAAACTAGTAAAGCCTCGGGTAAACACTGGATTTGATTCATGTTCCTTATCCTTTTAATTTTATTGTTGTTGTTATGAACATGTCTATGAATATTTGTGATTTTGATATGTTTAATTTAATTAATATGGCTTAAATTTAATTCATGTTAAGTTGATTGCATTTCGTCTACTTGAGTTATTAAAATTGTGTTTGTGTTGTTATAGGCCTCGGTAAGATGTTTGATTAAGTAAAACCATGACTAAGTTATTCTGCATTACAATTGTAAGGTAACTAATTAATTAATTATTTAAACGGATTGAAATTGTAATTAATTGACACAATACTTAATCAGTGCATGTTTAATCATCTAAGGTAGCTGAGGGTTAAATAGCAATGGTATCTAACGATACATTAGCCTTGCATAGCTTGCAAGATTATTGTGATTAAACTATTTCAAGGTAGAAATACATTGTTACCTCACGTAATCTTTTATGTGCTTGTGGGATTGAATTAATTGTTTGAATTGGCATAGAGATATGTACAAAAGATTATTTTAGATTCGTAAGTATGTATGTATGTACATTAACACATTTGCTTATTAAAATTTGTTTAATCGGTTGAATTGACAAAGATATAGTCAAAATATAAATGGATTTTGGTAAGTAAGTATGTTCATAAGTTAGCAAATTACCGAGTTGCTGTGAATTTATTCGTAACAACATAAACAGGAATTTAGTAATTCTAAGTTAAGAAATATAATTAATCTAACACAACTATGTCATCTTGATTAAAATCATCTTTTGAAATCGTGCATTGGAACTTTTATTTTATTTTTATTTATTTTACTTAGTTAAAATCCTAGTTTTTAATCACCTCCTCAAATCAAAATATTTTTCTTCACCAAAGTGTTTTTTAAAAAATTGCGTTCATAAATAATTCTTTTTACAGTCCCTGTGGGTACGATAACTCGACATTTACTTGTCACTTTATTACTTGTTGCGATTGTGTACACTTGCACATTTCTGTCGTTTCAGTGGACAAGTCTACATGGGTAATTCTAGTAGTTTAGAAGCACTTGGTAAAGGAAAGATTTTACTTAAGCTTACTTCTGGCAAAACACTTGCTTTCAATAATGTTTTGTATGTTCCTACTTTACGTAGAAACTTGATTAATAGTGGACTTCTGAATAAGGAAAACATTAAACTATTATTTGAATTTGACAAACCTGTACTTTCTTGTAATGGAAACTATGTGAAAAAAGGTTACCTGAGTGGAGGGTTGTTTGGGAAAAGGTAAGTCAAAGAGATGATTAATAGTTTTCAAATTAAAAGGTACCTTAACTCATCAGACAATTACTTCTGTTGCAGTAGAAGATGTCAGATTTGTATAGAATTCTTGAACTAATTCAAGATCTGGGTTTAGATGCTTGTCACAAAAAACTTTCGAATTTAATGCTTCAATAATGTTTTAAATGCTCGCCATGAAGTTAGTGTGATTACTTTCTCTCAAAGTAAATCTTTTTTTTTTGGAAGCATTTGTTGTTTCTTGAAGATGTTTTCATATCTTGGTTTTACTCCTTCAAAATGAAACTTGTTTTGTGATTCTTCGATTTGGACAGAGGTTCGAGTTTTTTCTAAGGCATGTACAACCTGAACTTGGTATAATATGGAAACAAGTGATAATTTCCCAAAATTTAATGAGAATTAATTTGATAATCAAAATCCATGCACAACTGAAACGTTAAAAAAAATTAAATTATATATATTTTTGGAAAACAAGCTCTTACCACCTTTGCAACTAACCAACAAAACTCAAGATGAAAACTACAAGATGCGGCAAATAGGTGTGTTTGTTTCGGGTGTAGGATGGTAATTGGGGTGTTTGTGAATTTGGAGGTTTTAAGAGTGGATGGCTGAAGGTAGGGGTGGTGATTTGGAGACGTGTTTAAAGGTTTGTGAAGATGCAAACTCTAGTTGTTTTGGGAGTTGATGGTTGCGACTATTCGAGGGATTAAAGGTGAGTGGTTGGTGGTTGAAAGAGAGGGTTAGGAAGGAGATATGTGGTTGCTACTGTTTATGGCTAGGAGATGTGTGGTTGTTGCTAGTTGTGATGAGAAATTACTACAACGTCATGGTGGTGAGAGGGCACAAGGTGCTGCTCGATCGAATAAAGGCTGCAGTGGTGGAGTAATTTCCTAAGGTGGCTGATGGTGGAGAGGATGTATGGGTGATGATGGAGGTGATGTGGAGAGGGAGAAAAGGTGATGGTATTTAACAAGCTGTTAAGAAGATGTCAACATAAACTTTTAATAGAAATAACCTTAAAATATCACTATTCCTAGTTCTGCACGAACTTTAATAAAAAATAATATATAATACATATAATACATGTGTATATATATTACTATTATTATTAATATTGTTATGGGCTACTAGAAATATTTACAAATTAGAGCCTTTTATTTTAGAAAATTTAATTTAAGGTTGCATGAAAAATAAATCAAAGAGAACATTAAAATTAACTATTAGGTCAGAGCAAACCCTTGATTCAGAAAAACAAAAACTAGAATAAAAATTTATTAAGACACTTGGAAAGGATTTTCTCGGAAAAGTATATAAAAAACAATTTCCAAGAAAGATTGGAGGGGTCACAAATGGTCCCGCTTAAAATCTAACCTCTTAGATTGAATTATTTTTAATATATTGATCAAGAAAATAATTTGTAAGTTAATTTATTCAAAATCAAAGTGAAAAATTAGGGGTCCAATAAAGTGAGTGAGCTTTTATTCCACTCAACTTTATTGCCCGAATAATGTTTAAGGCATTGACTATTGACTTTAAACTAACCTCGCTTACTATTATGTAGCTCAATAACCTCATATGGAAAGACTTGACAAAGGGTGAAATGATCGGACCAGCGAGATTTCAACTTACTAGGGAATAACTTCAATCCGAAATTAAATAGCAAAAACTGTTAACCAGCTTCAAACTCACAGAATCGAATGTGTCTGTCATGTCACCTTTTTGGTTTCTCTTTACATAGCTTGACATTTTCATATGAAAAAAATCCAAAATTCGTCTAACTTATTAAGTTACAACATTCACATCTCTCCAGCAAGCTCGAGGTCTAAATTAAGCTACTTAAGTGCCCAGTAAGCTCCATGCTCTAATTCCAAAGGCAAGTGACAAGCTTTCCCGAAAAATAATCGATAGGTAGACATCCCTAAGGGTGTTTTGAATGTTGTCCAACAGGTCCATAAAGCATTATCTAGTCTCTTAGACCAATCTCGCCAGTTTGACTGGACTACCTTCTCAAGTATGTTTTTTTTCTCCTTGTTTGCCAACTCAACTTACCCGTTTGTTTTTGGATGGTAAGTTGTGGTAATCTTGTGCTTCACTCCATATTTATCAAGAAACAATTTCAATCATCTGTTCACAAAGTAGGACCCTTCATCACTGATGATAGCCCTCAGTGTTCCAAACCTTGTGAACACATGCTTCTGTAAGAATTTCATTACTACCTTGGCATCATTTCTCGGATATGCCTCATCTTTAATCCATTTAAATACGTAATCAACTACTACTAGAATGTATCTGTGACCATAAGAAGGAGGAAAAGAACCAAGAAGTCAATACCCTAAACATGAAATAATTCTACCTCAACAATGTTCATTCGTGGCATCTCATTTCTATTGGTTATATTTCCACTCATTTGGCATCAATAACAAACTTTCACATAAGCATACGAATCTTTGAACAAATTTTTCCAAAAGAATCTGGCTTGTAATGCTTTGGCTACGATACGTGATCCTCCGAAGTGTCCCCCATTCAGAGCTGAATAACAATAATATAGAATTTTTGCATTGTTTGAACAAGTACAACTCATCCCAAATATAGTACTTCACATTGTGGAGAAACTTTTTCCTTTGCTGATATGTCTTATCAAACGGCATCAAACCACAAGTTAAATAATTAGTGGAATAAAAAAAATGGACGTGATTTACCTTAAGTATGTGCTCGTCCAAAAATGTCTCCTTAATGGCTATAAGAGGAGAAGTCCCTTCTTGCTGCTCAAATCTGGATAAGTGGTTTGCTACTTGTTTTCTACCTTTTTTTATCTTGAATTTCTAGATCGAACTCTTAAAGTAGAAGTACCCACCGAATCAATCTTGATTTGATATCTTTCTTGGCAAGTAAGTATTTGATAGCCAAGTGATATGTAAAAGCAATCACTTTGGTACCTACAAGATAAGATCGAAACTTTTCAAAAGTAAATACAATAGCAAGTAGCTTTTTTTTTCTGTTACCTTGTAATTTAGTTGAGCTCCCATTAAAGTTTGACTTGCATAATAGATGGGATGAAAGATTTTGTTCCTTCGCTATACCATTACGACTCCCACAATTAAGTCACTTGCATTACACATTAATTCAAATAGACACTCCCAATCCGATGTGACAATGATTGGTGCTGAGACCATCCGATCTTCAAATCATCAAAAGCTCTCAAACATTCCTCATCGAAGTTAAATGTTGCGTCTTTCTCCAATAATTTAAATAAGGGTTTAGAAATTTTGGAGAAGTCTTTGATGAAGCTTTGATAAAATCCAACATATCCCCAAAAGCTCCTAACACCTTTAGCAAATATTGGAGGTGAGAGTTTCTCAATAACATCTACTTTTTCTTTATTTACTTTTATCCCTTATTTTGTTATTCGGTGTCCAAAATAATACCTTCGTGTACCATAAAATGACATTTTTCTTAGTTGAGCAAAAAGTTTTTTTCTTCGTACCACCTCAATACCTTGGCTAGATTGGTTTGGAAATCATCGTAAGTATCTCCAAACATTGAAAAATAATCAATAAAAACTTCCAAAAACTTCTCAACCATGTTAGTAAAAATTGCCTTCATACATCTTTGAAATGTAGTAGGTGCATTACATAAACCAAAAAGAATACATCTAAATGCAAACGTACCATACAGGTATGTGAATGTTATTCTATGTTGATCCTTCGATGCTACTATGATCTGGTGAAATAATCACTTGCAAAGGAGAAGTGTCACCTAATTAAGTTCTACTGTTCTTTAGTTATTTCTGTTGAAATAATCACAAGCATAGTAGAAGCGTCACCTAAATAAACATATTTTAAGTGTGAAGGAAGTACCTTAAGTTCTAATTTAAGTATGAGAAGTTAGAATTTATACAAATTAGCTTAAGTAGAATAATATGACTTAAATGTATGGAGTAAACAAATAAATGTGAATTAGCTATTCCAAATTAATAAACTAAAGATTATCTAAGTATGAAATTGAACACAGAAAGTTAGGCAAGTCTTAAGAGTTTACCACAATAGCATATGAGTGTCAAAACAATCATCCTTCCTAGGTTAGAATTATTCAATTTATTAAAAGATGTTACAAAAATTTTGTGGCTAAATTGAACATTTGTTAACCCTAATCACACTTAGTAAAATATTTAATTTAATTAATTATTAAACCTATCTAAAATATTTCTATGTTTAATAGATTTAAAATTTCATAAGTAAAACAATTTGTAGGGTTATGTCAGGTAATAATAGTTTTGGTATTATTACAGATTTTATCCTTACATGATTAAACATTAGACCATACGAGTATTGTGCCGATTAATTAAAACCTTATTTAGATTAATTAATTAATTCATACATTCCTTCACATTAATCATGCAACAAGAACTTAATCGTGATTTTACTTCAATGAATAAATAAATTGAAAGCACAGAACATCATTTAACATAATTAAATAAAACCAACTAAGGCAATTAGATCATCCCAACACAAATAAATTTAAGCAATCATGATATTATTGAAAATCAAATGTTTAATTGAAATCATGTTTATGAACTGAACAAAACAAAAGATTAGAAAGGGAAAAGAAAACTTTAGCCAATTCATGACGTCCATAAGGCAAAAACTGTTCACTTCTTCCTTCGTTCTTCTAGATTGCCACTAGAACTAGGCAAATTGCTCCAAAAAAAAGCTGACTAAGGCTGCTCCTAAAACTATGAAAATACACTTTTTCAAGAGAGGGAATGGAAAGGAAAAGGAAAAGCTAGTGGAAAGAAGAAAGAATGAGATTGTATGAGATGAATGCTTGATGAGAGAATGAGTGAGTATGAGAGGCACTTAAAACCTCTATTTATACTAATATGTGAGGGCTTAAGATCCTTGAAAATCTCCCCTAAATGGTCGGCCATGCTAAGGGTGAGGGGGTTGGGATGTCTGTTATTTTTGGCTTGTGGCTAAAAAGAGAAGGCATGAAAAGAAGAGGGGTTGGACCAACATTGAGAGAAATGTTAGGGGTTATTTTGAAATTATTAAATCAGCTTAAAATGGATGATTTTGGGTAACAAATTGGGTCAACTTGGGTTACTCTCTTTCTTGTGGATCATTCCCTTCTAATTTAATGATTTTGGGCCCCTTTCTTTGCATAAGGCTAGGAATTAATTCAACCTAATTTATATTGGATAAAATAAACTCTTTAATGGTTCTAAGGAAGCTGATTTGGGGCATCCATGGCTGTCAAATAATAAGTCATCCTCATGTGACAGATGCTCTGAGAGATGCTTCAACGATCCTTATCTTTCTCAAGGTGCCCTTAAGACTAGGTTTTCTTCCATAGCATAAAACTGCTGAAATGGCCAAAACTTAGTAAGTTTAGCATAAAAATACTTAAAAATATAAAATTGTTTCTAATTGTTCAAATATATATATTTTTGATAAAATTACAAAAAAAAATATGTTAAAAGAGCTTAGAATTGGCAAAAAATGTTAGTTAGAAAGTTCTGAAAAAGTCTATAAATTTTTGAGTTTCCAAGGGTCTTGTAATGGACTTGAATGAGTCTATAGGACAATTTTTGAAATAAGATATGTGTTCGTATTCCTAATGAGGGAGTCTATCATAGTAGATTGTCAATACAAAATATGGGCGTATCCATAGTTATGAAAGGTGTAAGCGTTATGAAGGGTTTAATTCTAAATTATCTGGTAAATGGCATATATAAATAGTATTATGTATCTTTCTAGGGTTATTTGGAATTTGAGTCATTGGTTAAACTACGCTTTCTTGCATTGTGTAACATAGATGTTTGGGATTCTTCTCAATGATCTGAAACATTTCATCATTAGTATGAGCTTGTTTCTGATTGAATCAGGGTATGATTTGATTGGGAGTCTGATAGGTGTTCAACTCAGTATGCCATTCAGCTAAATGCAAGATTAATTAGTACATATCCACCAAGAAATAATATCTGTGAATAACAATTCTGGGAAAAGGAGAAGTGTCACGCCTTATATCTTTATTTAATTTTGGTTAGTCTTGTTCAAGTAAGATGTTTGGTCTAATGGATAGGAACTTAAATAAATTCCATTAGGTCTTAAGTTCAATTCCCCACACCATCATAATTTAAAAAAAAAATTGGCATAAAAATATTTTGTCAAAACACCTTGTGTCCTCCCCCTTATTGTTGCCTTATTGAAAAGATACATTCCTCCTTTAACTAGTCAACCTTTCTCCCTTAGCCCCAATTTTGTTCCATATGTTCTCTCTTGATCCACTTTTCATGCCTTTATGCCCTAAATTTCCTTTTCTATTCCCTTTACTTGCTTGTGTCACCCATACCACACCATTTTCCATCATTTTTAACTTTTCTTTCATTTTATTTTCTCCTCTTCCCCTCCTAGTCGTTCCTCCTCCTTGCTCCTTCCTTTCTCACTTTTTCTTTTATTTTGAGCCTCTAAATCACCTCTTTTGCACCACCAATTTTTCCATCTTTCACCACCACTTGTAACATCTTCCACTGTTGGAGCACCACCATGACCATCATTTTTCCATTCTTCTTTTCTCTTATCAAAAACTCGCCATGTCCACCTTAATCTCTATCTTTTTATTTTGATAAAATATTGCTGTAATTTTATTGTTTTTATCCCAAATAGATCATTTTCTATCAAATATTCCTTCGATTTATCCTTGCTCTCCTATTGATCGGTTGATTTAAGAAATATTTTGTTAAGGAATAACGTAAGTAATAGATCATATTGCATATAGATCATCACTTCTTTCTCATCTTTTTATTAATGGCTGAAAGTAGTAGTAGTGTAGGACATCGTTCTTCTCTGGTATTAGCATCTCATATATTGTTCTTGTTGAAGGATCGATTGCTAACAACTTGGACCACCCTTGACTTTTGAAGTGAATCACATCTCTAATTCTACTCGTATAAGCATAAGTATGGTATTAGAAATCAAGATTGAACCGTTTATTATTAAAATGGATAACTTAAGTGACGATTTAGTGATGGATTTTTGTTTCGTGCTCAGATTTGAGATCGATAAAATTCAATCCAAGAGTGGGTGTTCGAAGGATTGTAGTTTTGCATTGGATCTACGAAGTTCAGGTGTGGGTCTAACTTAATATAAAAATTATATGAATATTTGTTAAGTAATATTTATTAATGATATGTAACTATACGTAAATACACTATGTATTCAAGTTGGATGATAATTCCTTTAAAATGGATGATTTCCAAGTAAGTGATTCTAAACTGGTTAGTTGTGATGTTATAAATGTATTTGTGTGTTATATTGATAGGTGAAATATTATGTATATGTTCTAACACTCATGTTATGTGATTTAATAACATTATTCAATTAAGCAAAAATTGATATCACAATATACCATTAGCATCGCAATCTATTTTGATAAGCATGAAAAATAAACCATGCCATTAATTCTATTAATGGAAATCTGATTTGCATGTTAAGCATGCCCACTGAAAATTTTTTTTTGTGTTTCATATCACATGGATGGGTTTGGGATGATATTGAAAGGAGGAAGATTCTGGTAGTTTAATGATCTACACATTCTAGTAGTTTAACCATATTTTCTGGCAGTTTATCTGCAATTCTGGTGGCTTGTCCACATATATCTCTATTTGGCAGCTTGTCTACATTATCTGGTGGTTTGGCCACAATATTGGTGTGTTATTGGATTAACGAGTTCGGGGGAACTCTTTTATGGTGTGTAGCGAAGTTGGGTAGGAACAATTTATGAAAACTTTGCACTGATTTCTAAAAAAAAATTGCACTGACACCATCATGCATATTGCTATATGTGAAATTGTGTTGTTATATAATTTTTTTATTTTTTTATGAAACGCATGTCTTAAATTTTGTTGCTACTTAAGTTAATACTCACACTGGGGTTAAATAGCTCACTCTATAATTTTTTGGCATTTCAGATAACCCCTGAGGTTAGGATATGGATGCGACTGTTAGAGGAGTACCCGAATGAATTTTAAATAAATGTTTTACCACTTTATTATTTCGGTATTTTGGACTGTTTATTATTGTTTTTTGGATTGTGGCATGAGACATTGTTTTGGGAACTTTTGGTTAATTTTGCAGGATTTAAGTTTTAAACAATCTTTAAAGTGATTTATCGATTTAATGTGACAAATCGATTTTTGGACACAAATATGATTTCAACATAAATCTATTATCAATTCAATAGTACGATTTTACAAGACTTCATTCTATCTTATTCAAATAATTAATATTTTAATGGAATATACTAAATAATTATTTTTAGCAAAAAAATGTTTTTATCAATTTCCATGCGATATTTTTAAATCTATCATTTTCTTCAAATATTCAAATGTTGTCTTTTCTAAGATATTCAAATTTTGATGATATAACTCTAAAAAAGCTTAATGAGATTATTTGTAGTTTTTTCAAACAATTCAAAAACACGCAACGGTTTTAAATAAAATGTTTTCCGTGCCAACTCAATGGCCACTGCAATATTCTAGATTTGGGCATAACATCTAGGCCGGGTTTAGGAGGTTACAAGAAGTGTAAGATTGGTGTGGAAATCCTTTGAAAGTGAGTCCTGTATAAATATTTTTTTGAGAAGTAGCTTCATTATTTTAAGAGTGAAGAAAGGCAGAAATCATTTGGTAAGGTTTGGAATCAGCCAAGTAATGAAGTGAGAGATGATACGTTAAGTATGGTATTTGGTGTATAAGTATATATATATATATGATATTATGAGTGTATTCACCAAAGATAGATTAGTAATCCAAGATCTTCGGGATGAAGAATTCAACTGGAAAGGTCCCCAAGGTTTTTTTGTATTAAAACTCACTAAGTTCGTGTGAACTTACAAATATTTTGTTGTGAAAACGAATTCTTCTAGAGAGGCTAAGCTAGGAATGCGTCAGGGAAATGATGAGTGGGGATATTATGCATATAAAGAACCCTTAGGAGTACAGCATATAGATCTCTACACCAAAGAGAGTCTGTTTTAACAAATTTGTGTGTTGTAATATAATATACTATTTTAAGAGTCTGATGTATTCTTGAACATTTTATTTTATCTCTATTGTTCAGAAAACCTTTATTAAAATAATAAGAATTAAGTTGAAAAAGAATTATGCACAGATGGTTTACAATTTATGTTAAGTGTTTGTATGTGATAACATCTGATATTGGAATCCAGTAATACGGGTCGGGTAGAGGGTGTTACAGGTTATGGCCCTAATCTGCAATACTTGAAAATGTGGGAATGCTTAGTTAAAGTAGGTCTACTTGCTTTTAAAAGGAACACCATCGGGTCTAAAACTTTTGATTGCAGTTTTTATTGGTTATGCTTTAAACAATGCGACATATAGATTTATGTCCTTGCATGATCATTCTATTTTCGAATCTAGAGATGCTATTTTCTTCGAAAAAATATTTCCTTTAAAGAAATATGTTATAATGCATGACATAGTTAGATGAACATAATTCTTCCTCTTCCAGTAAACATGCTAGGGATGCTCAATATGATGATGAACCTAGGAGGAGTAAAAGATAAAAAATTGCAACTAGTTTTTTTTCCTAACTTCCTTACTTCTTTTATAATTTAAATTGTTGACTTAGACTCAATAAGTGATTCCATTGCTCATACTTTCCCAATAGATGAGGATCCAAAAACATATGATAAAGCTATAAAATCAATTGATGCTTGTTTCTGGAGAAATGCTATTGACGATGAGCTGCAGTCTATTATGCCTAATCATACTTGGGAGTTAGTGGACTTGCTTAAAGGTTGCTATAACATCCCAAAAATCAAGGGTTAGTAGAATTGGGTTTGTGAATCAAGATAGAGTGGTCATGCCTTAATTTTTTAAATTATCTATGCATTTTAAGGAAATAAATGAGGTATTGGTTTGTTGGCTAAGTGTTAGTGTAACGTTTCTTGAAACCCAAGTTCAAATCCATTCTCTCGCAACATTTTTATTATTTTGCAAATTTTGCCTTAAACCCTTGTATGTGACATGCCTTGTTTTTTAAAATAAATATTTCAAATTATATCAAGAATGAGTTATTGGTTTGATGGTTAAACATTAGTTAATTTATCCTTGAGGTCTTAACTTTAATTCCCTTCCCATGCAAATAATTTAATTTTTTAACAAAAACCCCGTGTTTTAATGTGTGGGACATAAAAACCTAATTAACCTAGGTATAAATATTAATTTTTTAATAATAATCAGCCTTTAATCCTCCTCCTCATTTCCCTAGCCGTTCCTTTCCTCCTTTCCTTCTCTTTGATTTTAACTTTTTTCCTTTCCTCCATTGTTGTCGTAGCCTACACCTAATCTCTTTCTTTTTTTTTTCTTTTTCTTTTTGCCACAATATTTGTTAACATATTCTTAAACATATTGCTGTCACTTTCCTTATTAAAATCAGCCCCAAATCTAAAATCTTGAACTTCAAGATCGATCCTGAACATTGCCAAGAAAGTGTCATTGCAGTTTCTCTCGACTAGCTTTGGTAAGGTCTCTTCTCTCTTCAATTTCTTAATTAATCTTGTCCATAAAAAACATAAATTTTTAGATCTAGAATTTGGGGGATTTTAAATGACTTCAAAGGTGTTTTTATAGAATTTAATGAGATCTCAAATCATTTTAAAATTTAGCCCCAATTTTGGCCACTATGGGTGGTGGTGCGTGCGCCTATGTGCAAGAAAGGGTACTATTTTTTTTCTTGAATTAATTTGAGTTCTTGAACCCTTATAATAAGCTTTTAAACCCATTTCAATTAGGGAAAAACTTTATTGATCGATTGGTCATTCGGATCCCACAAATCATGAAGCGTAAGTGCAATTAATGATAACTAGTTTGTTATTTCGACATAGTTGTTGGGTAAAGGTTATGAATTGATTAAATGAATAAGTTTAATCATTAATTAGCTAATTATTTTCCAGCATATTATTGAATTAGGTGCTGACCCAAATGCCTGAAATCATCCGTAAGGCCGAAGAACAATTGTACGTACGGTTTGCATTGATACAGTGCAAGGAATCTAACTAGTTTGGATTCATAAAATAGTTATAATTTTAATGATTGGTTTGAACTCATAAGTGGGATTTTTGGGGATGGTTTAATGGTAAATTTATTGAATTTATACTGAATTTTGGTTTAGGTTTGTTTAAGGAATTATTAAGGAAAATTGGAAGATTCGTTAATGTGCTGCGAGGAAGCAAAAAATAAAGTGTGGATCCTAAACTCGTAAAATTGTTTGAAAATGTTAAATATCATGTATATATGATAAATTATCTTGCTTATTGGATTATCTTAATAGCCAAATTATTTATTTTTTGAGTGGCCGAACCAGGTATCTTTCAAGCCTTAAAAGATTGACATGTTGGCAAAATTGCTAGTTTGATAGTATGGATGTTTGATTGAGTTTGTAATTGCATATTTGAGTTATGAGATATGAGAATGTTTGACTGAATGATATAATGTGTTGAGAAATTGATCTTATGTATGATTTAAATGCATGAGATATTTGTTATATTGTGTACTAAAAAGGGTGCTATTTATGCACAATGAAAATCCGTAAAGTATGTGAAATTGAACGATATTGATTGATACCAACATAATGGTAATTTTAAAGATTAGAACATTGTTTCCATTTACTAAAAGTATGTGATTATTGAGGCATGATGAGCATGTCAAATGAATGTGAAAAGTATTGAGATACGATTATGTATGAGATTGTGTGATATACTGCATATGCATTGGGTTGAGATTTTATGGTTAACGGAGGAGTTCCGTAGAGTACCGGTGGCATATTAAGTTCGCATTATTCATAGTCAGTGCACTGCACCTAGAGTACCGAGGGGATTGGCGATTTTATCACATATCAAATGTTATTAGTGATTGTATCGCACTATTTGATATTTGGCAGATTTTCTGCATTATTGATTATTCGGTGGTTTTACCATATCGAGCTATGCTTATAATGTTTTAGAGTTTGGCAGATGGGTTCTGGGGAACTAGTGCTGTGTAGTGGATGGTATGGGTAGGAACCTTTTTGCATTGCATCATGTGCACGACATATTCAAATGTTATTGATTTATGTTATGCATTGTATTTTGTTGTATTAAATGGTATTGAAATTAATGGTTGTTACTCGAATGAATGATGACCTATGCTCATACACCATTTGACATCAATTTGATAATGGCTATGTAATGACATGAAATTCCTATGATGGTTCTATTTTCTTCTGTTCATGCTAATATGTTTCACTGTATTTGATGTTTTTGCCCGTTTAAATAATTATCGACTCACACTGTGCTTTTCATAAGCTCACCCCACAACAGTGTTTAACTTTTAGGTAAACCTCAAAATTAAGACCGAACTCGGCATTTGAAAAATCAACTTGGACCTCGGATAATTATTTTTTAATTAAATGTTATTAAGTCTTTATTGATTTTGGCTTGTAATTTTTAATTATTTCTGGTCTGTGACTTGGGAACTTTTCTTTTGAGAGATTTTTGCATGATTGGATTACTCAAGTATAATAACCGGATAATGCATGATTTGGGCTTAAGTAAAATTTGATATTGTTCCTTAGTCTCCGCTACATTGCAAAGGATTTGTTTTTGAAAAACAAATCGATAAGGCAACTAATTTTCCAAAATGACTTGAAAAATGGTTTTTTCACTGCATTAGTTTAACTTTGAGTTTTTTTTTATAAATAAGAGCAACAAGCAAACATTTTTTCTAAAACAACACTGTCAACAATAAAATGAATCCTAAGCATACACAACCTAATGAATGAATGCTTTTAAGCTAACTCAAAGTATAACTACGGTTTTCTCTAAAATGAGTTTATTTAAAGTCTTAAAAAGTAACGTAAGTTAGCTTAGTTATTTCAGTGGCTAATGTAGCCTTTTCAATCTAGCCGTAATGTCTAGGCCAGGTTTGGGAGGTTATAATTGCAAACCTATTAGAAATAAATGGGTTTTTAGAAAGAAATTAAGACCAGACGGATCAATTCAAAGTTATAAGGCAAGACTAGTTGTAAAGGGATTTAATCAAAAAATTGGAGTTGATTTTTTCGATACATACTCCATCGTTAGTAAGATATCAACCATTCATGTTTTGTTTGATTTAGCTTCTATTCACAACTTACTTGTGCATCAGATGGATGTGAAGACTACTTTCTTGAATGGTTATTTAGATGAGCAGAGCTATATGGAGCAACCTTGAGGCTTTGTGGCACCTGGGAAGAAAGACAAAGTATGAAGACTCAAGAAGTCTCTATAAGGTCTCACACAAGCTCTAAACAATGGAATGATAAATTTCATAAATATCCTTAGTTATGAATTTTTTGTCAATTGTGTTGATGCATGTGTGTATTCAAAAATGTTTGATTCATATTGTGTTATCATAAGTCTATATGTGGATGTTTTATTGATTTTTAGTACACACATAGAAGCCATTAAGGAAACAAAAAATTTCTTGTCAATCGAATTTAAAATGACTGACTTGGGATAGGTAGATGTAATCTTAGGGGTTAAGGTTACTAAATCAAATAAAAGATTTTCTTTAATCCAATCTCATTATATTGAGAAAAAATTGAAGAAATTTAAAAATTTTGATGTAATCCCTATGAAAACTCTTTATGACCCTAGCATACATTTGAAAAAGAATAAAGGGAAGAGTGTATCACAATCTGAGCACGCTAAAATTTTTGGGAGTCTTATGTTCTTAATGAACCATACTCAACCAGATATTATCTATGTTGTTAGTAGATTGAGTGGATATACCCATAACCCAAGTACCTCAAAGGTACGATGACTTAGGGATTGCAATTTGTTGGATACCCTATAGTTCTAGAGGGATACTATGATGCAAACTGGGCATTTGATAATGATAATGTCGGCTCTACTGATGGCTATGTGTTTACTTTGGGTGGAGCAGCTACTTCTTGAAAGTCTACTAAACAGACGTGTGTTGCTCGTTCCACCATGGAATCAGAGTTCATAGCTCTTGATTTAGCCTGGCAAGAGGCCGAGTGGCTCAGGAATCTGTTTACAGAGATTCCTTTATGAGGGAATCTTACACCTCTTGTGTCCTTATTATGTGATTAACAAGCTGCCATCTGTGTTGCTCAAAACCAAACCTACAATGGCAATAAAAGGAATATACTAATAAGACATGAATGTGTGAGATATTTAATACATAATGGAGTACTCTCCATGGAGTACGTAAGATCTGAGGGGAACCTAGTTGATCCACTAGCCAAAGGTTTATGTAGGAATCGAGAGGGATGGGTTTTAAGCCCATTGGTTGAGGAATTGATGGTGGATACCCAACTTAGTCTTCTAAGTTCAATATGGTCAAACGAAACCATGGAAAGACTCATAGTCTACATCTTTACCTATCTCTATGGCACACAATGTACATGCATAAGGATGAGCTCCTTGCACTTAATAAGTTCATAGCCCAGAGTTTGGGTGGTCATGTTAAGACGAACTTGATGAATTCACTAAATTTATAAGATGAACTACTAGATGCTATAAATGATTTCATAACCCAGGGTTTGGGTGGTCATATTAAGACGGTCTTGATAAACCTATTGAATTTATAGGATAAGCCATTAAATGTTCTTAATGAATTCATATCCTGTGCTTTGGGCGGTTCTATTGAGATAGACTTGATGAATTCACAAAATATTTAAACTAAGAGGTTGATCTTATTAAATGATATTAATGATTTCATAGCCCTACTCCTGGTGGTCTATACTGAGATAGACTTGATGAAATCACCTACATAAGTGTTAAGGATTAGCCACCTTCTATGAAAGACGTTGGGTTATTTTTCTAAAGCACTTACTTGTATCCAGAGTTATATTGGCTAAATAGTTGATCTATTGCAAAATTAAATTGGACCTGAGTTTAGTTGTGTGTTGAGTTTACTCCTATTTTAACGAGTTTTAGATTTGTTCACTTATTAAAAGAAGAATTGCTCATTTCACTATGTATTAGTGCCAATCTAACAGATACTAGTACTTAAACGGAAAAATTTGCTATTGCTTTTTTCCCATCTTTTCAAAAATCTTTATTTCTTTGAATTAGTGAGGAAATGTGGGTAATGCAAAGAAATCCCACATTGATAAAACATTGGCCTTTACAAAGGTTTAGATATAGTTTTTTTGGGGTTTACTCTTATTGAGTAATAAAAGACTAAGCCCATTCATATGCGATGCTGCCATCGCCCGTCCGGTTTGTGTTCGTGGTAACACGTACACACGTGTTTCTATTTAGGTACGGTTTACGTGAATTTATCAAAAAAAAACTTTTTTATCTATAAGATTTTCTAAAGTTTGGTTGTTTCATAAAATAAATAAATTTTAAACTGAATGTGAGATTTGTTGGAAAATGGGTTTGGAAAACGCAATGAAAAATAAGTTTAGAGAAAAATCAGAGTTTTAAAAAATTTCCAAAACAATATCTTGGTTGTGATATCTAAAGTAATAAGCACTTAATCAAAATTGTACCTCTTTGATTCGTCTGGGATGAGTTCTTCGACCAAGTAATCTTCTCTGCTATCCTTAAACTCATGTCTGTCGAGTGTGGGCTCGCTTCGAATCAGAAAATTTTCATAAAATTTACCAGTGGGGTAATTTTACAATTTCTCTAAACTTTTGAGTCCAGTTGTAAATCAGATATCTCTAGAAATTTTTCGAATAATCTCTTTAGAGAATTTTTCTCTCTACAACTTTCTCTTGAATTCAAGTGTGTGTAAATAATGACCCAAGGCTCTCTTTAAATAGGGAGAGTTTAGAGAGTTCAACTATAATTAAACTTAATCACTTTAATATTAGATTAATTAATATTTATCAAGATAAATTTATATTAAATTTAATATTAAATATTATTAAAATACTAGAATATTTATCTAAAAGATAAACATTCAATTAAATTTAATATTAAGATAATTACTTTAATATTAAATTAATAAAATAATATTAAGATAAATATTAAATTTAATTTAATATTAAACTATTAAAATAATATTATTTTTGTTATAGTTAATCTGAAATCAAATTCTTTGGTAAAATCCTCGTAGGAGTGTAACTCTTCCACTGCTCAACCACTAATGACCAACCGTCGTCGGCTATCGAGACGTCGCCGTCAGCACTGTAGTGTCCGATGATGCAGGTGCGACACCTTGAGCCGATTCGACTCCTACGGATTCAATCTAGGCCAATGATTACCCGGCTGGTCTGATCTAGCCACCAGTTGGATCGTCGGCACAGTTTCACATATCAAACTCGATTTTAGGCTCCCGAGCCCAATTTACGATCTCAGGTCCAATTTTCAAGTTCAATTACTCTTTGGGACAATTGTCTGAATTAAAAATTAACTTTCAAAAATATATATTATTTTTAATTGATCTGATTAATTTTATTTTATTTTATCAAAATTAATTTTTCCAAAAATCACTTAGATTTTCCAAATTAATTTTTAAAGAAAATTTTTAAATCAAATTCTCTAGTTGAACAATTCTTACAACCACCTAATTAAATTCCACATTGAATAAATCAACTCAATTAAATTATTCCCAAAGTCGTAGAATTTTCTTCTGATTCAAATGCACTCCGATCGAGTTTTTGTTGAGCTAGCGGAGGAACTAATTGGACAGATACAACAAGGCTCTAGTGATTGCAATTATGTCTAGAAGCATCATTCCGATAATTCGCAATTACTTAATCATGGAGTCAGTCCACA
This sequence comes from Gossypium hirsutum, assembly GCF_007990345.1. Taxonomy (NCBI): domain Eukaryota; kingdom Viridiplantae; phylum Streptophyta; class Magnoliopsida; order Malvales; family Malvaceae; genus Gossypium; species Gossypium hirsutum. The sequence goes on from NC_053433.1 coordinate 65,513,982, forward strand.
AGAAGTACCATGATTGAAAACACCTTATTTTATACTCTTTAAGAAAACAATTCAAAGCTTGTTCTTTTAACCACATCTTTTGGTATGCTTCCTAGATTAAAACTTCTACAACATTCCCACTATTATCTAGAATCCTTTTAACCTCAAATCCAACAATAGTTGTGGTCACCACCACAGGGTTATTTCCTTCCTTGTCACACACTGACTCCTCATCTTCCTCACTAAAATCTACTTTTCACTTCTCTTGCTGAAGTAACCTCTTAGACGAGCTAACAAACATCACTCTTCTAAGATGCGCCTTCCTATTTATATTAGACATTGCCCATTCTTCATCTGTACAAATTATGACATGTATCATTCACTTGACCTTTTGCTTACCCTTATCACCACCTAGTCAACTCTACCCAGATGGTGAAGCCTCCCGTGCTACAAAATCCTTTAGTTCGCCATTTCTAACAGCCTCTTCTATAGCATCCTTCAAAGGGAAACAATCATTTTCTTGTGCCACTTATCATTGGGAAAAATACATGTCTCTTGAGTTGGACCTCAACTGATTGGGTCGCATAGGTGGTGGACTCGAAAAAATTCTCAAGCTTCTCACTTGATTAAGAATTCAAGTACGTGAAGCATTTTAAAAGAGTGTAAACTTCAAATTTTCCATGGGGAACATACCTTCTCATGTGCTTGCCCTGAGGCCTTTGGAATGTCATTAGTGATTCATTCTATGAATAATTCCTCTATTGTCCCCATCTTGGACCTGTAGATTTTGAGAAGGACTTTGTTGGCCACGCACACTCTCACAACTCCTAAATTGCTTATCATCTCTTTGAAATGTGTTGCAAGCTTCCCTTTTAATTTTCTCAGCCTCAGTGGTGCTATGCATCCTCTCATATAAGTTTTCCAAAATCTACAATCTATTATCAATAAATAAGTACTGAACATGCTCATTTTTAACTCTCATAATGAAAACATCAATAGCCCATTGGTCCTCCAAGTTCTTCGTGTTTAACGTGGCTACATGAAACCATTTCACATAATTCTATAAAGATTTTCCATCTTTTTGCTTCACTAGAATTAAAGCAATTGGGGTGCTCATTATTGTCCTATGAGCATTGAACCTACCCAAAAAAATTTGACCAAACTGTGAGAAGCTTAGAATGGAACCATATGGTAAAGATAAATACCAATCCTTCGCACTTCCCTTGAGAGCCATTGAGAGAGCCTTAGACTTCGTTGCGTCAGAAGCCCCTAACATATTCGTGTAACCATAATACTGCATGAGATGTGCTCTTAGTTCCCTTCTACCTTTAAACATCTCTTTCGATACTTTGAACTTTTATGGTAGGCTCATAGCTACAACCTCTAGAGACAAAGGGTTGTTAGAACAAAACAACCAATCCATGTCTTGTACATCAGGGGGTAATGCTTGAACATCTCTACGGAAAGCATCCATCTCATTTTGCCATAGCTTTGCATGTGTTCCAACAGCCTTTTCCTAGAGAGGCATAAGATTGTCCTAGAGTTCGGAATGGTCAAATTGCATATTTCTCTTCAACTCTTTATTCTATCTTAGTAGCTCCTAGTGAAACAACTGCTGCTGCTGAAACCTAGTACTCTACTAAGTCATTTATTCTTTCATTAACCTTAGTTGTTCTTGTAAACCAAATAATTGCAGCAGAAATGCTCCCTAATCAAAGGGAAAGGACGGCCCTAACCAGAAGGAATATTGAGATCAAAAGAACTAGAGACACCTCCTTGGCCTGAGTTGCTTAAGTTCTCTGATCAATTAGAAAACCAACCAGTAAAAAGGTCCACCTCTCGGGGCTAATTATTGATGTTAGAACCTCCAACTTGACTTGATGGAAAGTTTCTAGGGAAGTTCTTGTTAGGGCCAATCATCTTTAAAACACCCCTCACCCATATTCAACGCCAGAATAGGGTTACAGAGTATTACAGAACTTATAAAATATTTAAACATTCAATTCACATATAATTTCACATTTCATGCAAACCTTATTCAAACTCAAGTATAATGTCCCTATAACGAACCTACGAGGCCCTAAACATGCTTTGGGAGTGGTACGGGACTAAACCGATAGCTCAAGAAATTTTTATGAAACTTAGAAATTTTTTCTCAAAATAGGGGACACACGCCCGTGTGGCCCGGCTGCAACAGCCTGTTTTTAGGGAAAATCGAAAGAGTAGTTTTGGAACCACTTAACCGTGTCAAAACATTTATTTTATTATTTTATTAAGGTTTACATCATGATAGAATGATAGTATAAAAATTTCGTTAAGAAACTTTACCCTTTAAATGCTTAATTCGGTAAAAAGGACTAACTCGCGTAACTCGTAAAAGTTGAGTACTATTGTTTAAAGGTATTAAATTGCTATGGTTTATTAATATAAGTGTCCTTTCATGTCAATTAGACCTTAAATGATATAGTGGAAGTTGTTGGTTTGGTATTTTTGAAATTATTAAAGTTCATTAAGGTTATTTTGGTAAAATGTTAATTAAGGTTATAATAATAAAACAAAAACCAAAATTCTCATTTCCATCATCTTCATTGCTGAAAATTGAGAAGAAAAGAATAGGAAACTTAGGTTTTCATTCGTCCAAGCTTGAATCTTCAATTAAAATACGATTTTTGTCTCGTTTTTAATTATTTCTACGTTTTTGAGCTCGTTGTAGCTTAATCTAGCTTACTCGTACCTTCGTTTTTAAAACTGTTAAAGATTTTGAGATATGCCATTGTTGAATACTTTGGTATTTTGAAGTTTCTTGTTAGATTATTGATGCTTGTTAATAGATACACAAGTTTTATAAAGTGATTTTTTGACGAAAAAGAGAATTAGGGATGAAATTATAAAAGATAGAAATGTTGTGTTGGAAATGTGAATAAAATGAAAATATGGGCTGCTATGAGGTTATATGAAATTCGGCTATACATGGGATAAGGGTAAATTGCATAAATTTGCCATTTTGTGTATAAAAGACTAAATTGCAAAGTAGTCAAAAGTATAGGGGCAAATGTGTAATTGCCAAATATGTGTGAATTGAATTATATGGTTACTAAAAATGTTGAATTTGTTAATATATAGACCAAGATAAGCCAAGTTCGGGTTTAGATTGGGGAAACGAAAAGAGTAACGAGTAGTCGTTAGTTAATATCCAAGCAATTCAAGGTAAGTTCGTATAATTAGAATCAAACTCTAAATTAATTGTATGTATTTCAAATGAATGTATATAGATTGAATATATGTGATTAATGAAATAAGGATGCCTAAAATAATTCTTACCATGAAATACGAATCCCGTTTGAACCGTAGAAAGTCGTAGGATACAAGTGACATGTCACTAGGGTTACTGTTTGGTCGAGCTCCAGCATTTATTGCAGACTCACCATAGCTCATATGAGCTTACCGTTTCATCTCTTCAGGGCTTACTGTTTTATCTCTACGGAGCTTACCGTTCAGCTCTTCGGAGCTTACCGTTTATCAGCTCAGAATGAGCTTACCGATCATGACTCGAAAGAGCAAAAATGATGATGAATTGACGGATTATCGATTTATGCACTTAATGTGTATCACCCGAGTATACTTTGATATTTTAGTAGGTTCAACGGGCATAATACCGATATGAAATATAAAGATTATATGATATAATAGCTATATGAATTACATGAATTATAAGTTACATGATTTACATGAATTATATGACTTACATGGATAATATGATACATGAGATACTTATATAATTAGTATTTGGTATTATATGAATGTTACATGACTAACTTATGAATAGTGATGTGAATAGGCATTATGAGCAAATGGGTTGGATTTTAATTTGTTATAATGTTTATTGTCATTAGGTAAGTTTAATTCTATATTATACGTGCTTACTAAGCTTAATGCTTACTCCGCTTATTCTTCTGTGTTTTATAGATTTGGAAGCTTGCTTGATTTGGATAAAGTCAAAAATTATTATCATACTATCCAGGTGACTTTTTGGAATGGATGATGTAAATGTTATTTTGATATGTTGTTTATACATGCTTAATTCATGAATGAAAAATTCGTACACTTGAATGATATCAAATGAGGTAGTGGTAATGACAAGATATAGTGAGTTGATATGAATTGCTGAAATTGGATATATTTTGTACATGAAATGGTTATAAAATGATTTCCAATTGGGTTGTGAATTGTGGTCATGAATGCTTGTGAAATTAGGGTGGCAAGATGGCTTTATAAATAGCCTATTTTTGCCCACACGGGTAGGGACACGGGCGTGTGTCTCAACCGTGTTGTTCGAAGGCCATTTCGAAATAAGCCTGAGTAGGCTACACGGTCACACACACACGGGCGTGTGCTAGGCCGTGTAGCCAAGTCATTTTGAGCATGAACTAGACACACGGGCGTGTAACTGGTCGTGTAGCCAAGTCGGTAGCTTCCTTAATTTTCACATAGCCTGGCACACGGTGTGTCTATGGCCATGTGGACAAGTCAGTATGTATGCCCTGTTTTGCCATGGCATAGGCACATGGGAGTGTCTAATGCCGTGTGAAGCACACGGCCTATTCACACGGGCGTGTGATAGTTGAAATGTTGAAACTTTTCTATGTTTCTGAAATTTGTATTATGTTATGATTTAGTCCCGAATGTATGATTAAAGTTTGATATGTTTGATTTAAGTACATAATGGATGTGAATGAATGTTATTGATTAAATTCTGATGTTTCTGGATAAATAATTATCCTAAATTGATTTATAAGTTTGGTAATACCTCTTAACCCATTCTAGCGACGATTACGGGTTGGTGGTGTTACATTTTATTGGTATCTGAGCTACAGTTTAGTCGATTCTAGGACTACCGTACTGTATATGAGTCTAGCTATACATGCCATATATATATAACCTGTGATAGTGTGATGACTCCTAACATTTTAAATGTGTTTTCATATAGCAAATGGATCCAATTTGAGCAATAGCTGATGAAGTAGAGAGTAATGCGCTTCCTTCCACTCAAGGGACAGCGCCTTCCGAACCTAGACTTGTAGTAAGTAGTCACGGAGGAGAAGCTAAAGAAGCATTCTTCGAGTATGTCCGAACAAATTTGGCTACTCAGTAACCTCTACCCCCACCTGTTCCCCAACCAATACCCATAGCTCCTCAAGATTTGGAATTTCAACCAAACATACCACTAGTAGATAGAATCTAAATTATGGCTTGAGAATACCATCCGAGTGTTTGATGAATTGTCGTGTACACCAGATGATTGCGTAAAAGGTGTTGTATCTCTGCTTAGGGACACAATGTATCAGTGATGGAACAAATTGGTGTCGGTAGTGCCCAAAGAAGAAGTGACTTGGGAATTCTTTCAAAGGGAATTCCATAAGAAATACATAAGCCAACGATTTCTAGATCAAAAGCATAAAGAGTTTTTAGAGCTTAAACAGGGTCGTAGGACCGTAATTGAATATGAGAGAGAATTTGTTCGGTTAAACAAATATGCCAGGGAGTGCATGGCTACCGAAGAGATGATGTGTAAATGGGTTGTAAATTGGTTGAATTAGGATACCAAACTCCTGGTCAGAATTCTAGACTTGAAAGAATTTTTTGTCTTGGTTGATAGAGCGTGCAAAGCCGAAGAGCTTAGTTAAGAGAAAAGAAAAGCTGATTCTGAGGCTAAAGACTTCAGAAAGAGATCTGCGGAAAAATCACACCAGTCAATATCAAAGAAATCCAGAGATTTTAATCCTCGCTCTACTACTTCTGTGGGGATTTAGATCAAAGAGAGAGATGCAAGACAATTTAACTCAAAACCTCAAATGACATCTGTTGCTAGTATGGGCAGTGTTAGGAATGTTGGGCCTGAATGCAAGCATTGCAATAGGCGACATTATGGTGATTGTAGACTTAAGAGTGGAGCTTGCCTTGGATGTGGATCTTTTGATCACTTTCTCCGGGATTGTCCAAAAAAGTCTATGGCTGAAAGAGATCAACTAAGGAAAATTAGCAACACGTCTGCTAGAGGGAGACCACCTCAAAATACTGGGAATGCGAGTGGTAACTGAGGTGTTACTAGAGATACTATAGTGAGATCTGATGCACGAGCACCTACCCGAGCTTATGCTATCCGTGCACGTGAGGAGGCATCATCGCCAAATGTTATTACTGGTACTTTTTCTCTCTTTGACACTAAGATAGTTGCGTTGATTGATCTTGGATCAACTCATTCATATGTCTGTATGAATTTAATGTTTAAAAAGAGTTGACATGTTGAGTCTACAGAGTTTTCAATTAAAGTATAGAACCCCCTAGGCAAATCTATTCTAGTTGATAAAATTTGTAGAAATTATCTTTTGATGACTCGGGGTTACAGTTTTCGGGCTGACTTGATGCTTCTATCATTCGATGAGTTTCATGTGATTTTGGGTATGGATTGGCTGACTATGAATGATGCAATTGTGAATTGCAGACGAAAGATTATCGAGTTGAAATGTCAGAATGGTGAAATTCTTTGGATTGAGTCTGGTGATTCGAGTGAAATTCCTACTGTGATATCGTCTTTAATGGCTTAAAATTGTATGAAAAAGAGTTGTGATCCATATCTTGCATATGTATTGGATACTAAGGTATCAGAATCGACAATTAAATCTGTACTAGTGGTTTGCGAGTTTTCAGATGTATTTCCAAAAGAACTATCGGGATTACCACTAATTAGAGAGGTTGAATTTGGTATTGAATTAATACCGGGAACAACACCTATATCGATAGCTCAGTATAGAATGGCACCGATAGAGTTGAAAAAGTTGAAAGCTCAGTTGCAAGAGTTAACAGATAGAGGTTTTGCTAGACCGAGTTTCTTACCCTGGGGTGCTCCGGTATTATTCGTGAAAAAGAAAGACGAGTCGATGAGAATGTGTATTGATTACAGACAGCTGAACAAAGTGACTATAAAAAACAAGTATCCTTTACCACGGACTGATGATTTGTTTCATCAGTTGAAATGGGCTACAGTATTTTCGAAAATTGATCTGAGATCGAGATATTATCAATTGCGAGTTAAAGAGTTTTATGTACCAAAAATAGCTTTTCGAATGAGGTACGGACATTATGAATTTCTTATTACGCCGTTTGGTTTAACTAATGCTCCTGCTGTTTTTATGGATTTGATGAATCGAAGATTTAGACCGAATTTAGACAGATTCATGGTTGTATTCATTGATGACATTCAGATCTATTCACGTGATGAGTCTGAACATACCGAGCATTTGAGAATTGTGTTACAAACTTTACGGGATAAGCAATTATATGCAAAGTTCAACAAATGTGAATTTTGGCTTCGAGAGGTTGGATTTCTGGGGCATATAGTTTCAGCTGAAGGTATCCGAGTTGATCCGAGTAAGATTTCTGCTATTGTTGACTGGAAACCTCCGAAAAATGTATCTAAGATCAGAAGTTTCTTGGTATTAGCGGGATATTACTGGAGATTTGTGAAAGGATTTTCGATGATTGCAGTACTGTTAACTCGATTGCTGCAAAAAGATCTGAAATACGAATGGAATGAGAAGTGTCAACAGAGTTTCGAATAGTTAAAAGCACTGCTAATAGAAGCACCAGTTTTAGTTCAACTTGAATCGGGTAAGGAGTTTGTGATTTACAATGATGCATCATTAAATGGACTAGGTTGTATATTAATGCAAGACGGAAAATTTGTAGCTTATGCTTCCCGACAATTGAAACCATACGATAGGAATTACCCGACACATAATCTTGAATTAGATGCAATAGTATTCGCATTAAAGATTTGGCGACACTATCTATACGGTGAGAAATGCTGAATATTTATTGATCATAAAAGCTTGAAGTATTTGATGTCACAAAGATATTTGAATCTGCGATAACGAAGATGGCTTGAACTATTAAAACATTACGAGTTTGTAATTTATTATCATCCGGGGAAGGCTAAAGTTGTAGCCGATGCTTTGAGTCGAAAGTCCTTATTTGCTTTACGGGCAATGAATACTCAAATAATGATATATAATGACGGATCCATTCTGCAACAAATCTACGAAGCTTAGAAAGATGACAGCGAATTGCAAGCTAAACGAATTTTATGTGAATCTAATTCTGATTTTGAATTTCATATTGGAAATGATGATTGCTTAATGTTTCGGAATAGAATTTATTAAGAAGATTCTACATGAGGCACACAATAGCCGCTTTTCTGTTCATCCAGGTAGCACCAAAATGTATAACGATCTGAAACAGTTGTACTAGTGGTCGGGAATGAAACGAGATATATCGGAGTTTGTATTGAGATGTTTAATCTGTCAACAAGTAAAAGCCAAACATCAAGTACCTTCAGGTTTATTACAGCCAGTGATGATTCCGAAATTGAATTGAGATAGAGTTACAATGGATTTTGTACTGGGATTGCCCCTGACTCTGAAAAAGAAAGACGTAATTTGGGTTATCATTGATAGACTTACGAAATCTGCTCATTTCATACCAGTAAGTACGGATTACTCTCTGGATAGATTAGCTGAATTGTACTTGTCTAAAATTGTACGATTCCATGGTGTACCACTGTCTATTATTTCTGATAGAGACCCGAGATTTACGTCAAGATTCTGGAAGAAATTACAAGAAGCTTTTTGAACAAAATTGAATTTTAGCACAACTTTTCATCCCCAAACGGAAGGTCAGGCCGAAAGAATTATACAGATACTGGAGGATATGTTGCATTGTTGCATTCTCGAGTTTGAAGGTAGCTGGGAAAAATACTTGCCTCTGATTGAATTTGCTCATAAAAATAGTTTCCAAGCGAGTATAAAGATGGCACCATACGAAGCTCTTTACGGTCGTAAATGTCGAACACCGTTATAATGGACTGAATTAAGTGAGAAAAAGATTCACAAGGTTGAATTGATCAGAGAAACATAAGAAAAAGTAAAAGTGATTTGTGACAGTTTAAAAGCAGCTTCAGATTGAAAAAAATCTTACGCGGATTTGAAACGTAAAGAAATAGTGTTTCAGGTCAGAGATCGTGTATTCTTGAAAGTGTCACCATGGAAGAAAATTCTTGTTTCGGCCATAAAAGAAATTTAAGTCTGCGATTCATCGGGCCGTATGAAATTGTTGAAAGAATAGGGTCTGTAGCATATCGATTATCGTTACCATCTAAGATGGAAAAGATACATAATGTTTTTCATATTTCGATGCTACGTCGATATAGATCAGATCCATCACATGTGATTTCTCCTATTGATGAAGAGATACAATCTAATTTGTCGTATAATGAAGAACCGATTAGAATTCTGGCTCAAGAAATCAAAGAATTGAGAAATAAACGTATAGCACTTGTGAAGGTTCTTTGGCATAAACACGGGATTGAGCAAGCTACGTGGGAACCTGAGGAAGCTATGCGAAAATAGTACCCTAACCTTTTTACCAGTAAGATTTTCGGGACAAAAATCCTTAAAGGGGGAAGAGTTGTAACAGCCCGTTTTTAGGTCAAATTGAAATAGTGGTTTTAGAACCACTTAACCGAGTCAAAATATTTATTTTATTATTTTATTAAGGTTTACAGCATGATAGAATGATAGTATAAAAATTTCATTAAGAAATTTTACTCTTTAAATGCTTAATTCGGTAAATAGGACTAAATCGCGTAACGCGTAAAAGTTGAGTACTATTATTTAAAGGTATTAAATTGCTATCATTTTTTAATATGAGAGTCCTTGCATGTCAATTAGACCTTAAATGATATAGTGGAAGTTGTTGGCTTTTTATTTTTGAAATTATTAAAGTTCATTAAGGTTATTTTGGTAAAATGTTAATTAAGGTTAATAATAATAATAATAACCAAAATTCTCATTTCCATCATCTTCATTGCCGAAAATTGAGAAGAAAAGAATAGGAAACTTAGGTTTTCATTCGGCCAAGCTTGAATCTTCAATTAAAATACGATTTTTGTCTCGTTTTTAATGATTTCTACGTTTTTTAGTTCGTTGCAGCTTAATCTAGCAGACCCGTACCATTGTTTTTAAAACTGTTAAAGATCTTGAGATATGCCATTGTTGAATACTTTGGTATTTTGAAGTTTCTTGTTAGATTATTGATGCTTGTTAATAGATACACAAGTTTTATAAAGTGATTTTTTTGACCAAAAAGAGAATTAGGGATTAAATTGTAAAAGATAGAAATGTTGTGGTTGGAAATGTGAATAAAATGAAAATATGGGCTGCTGTGAGGTTATATGAAATTTGGCTATACATGGGATAAGGGTAAATTGCATAAATTTGACATTTTGTGTATAAAGGACTAAATTGCAAAGTAGTCAAAAGTATAGGGGCAAATGTGTAATTTGCCACATATGTGTGAATTGAATTAAATGGTTACTAAAAATGTTGAATTTGTTAATATATAGACCAAGATAAGCTGAGTTCGGGTTTAGATCGGGGAAAGGAAAAAATTAACGAGTAGCCATTAGTTAATATCCGAGCAACTCAAGGTAAGTTCGTATAATTAGAATCAAACTTTAAATTAATTTTATGTATTTGAAATGAATGTATATAGATCGAATATATGTGATTAATGGAATAAGGATGCTTAAAATAATGCTTACAGTGAAATACGAATCCCGTTTGAACCGTAGAAAGTCGTAGGATACAAGTGACATGTCACTAGGGTTTCCGTTTGGTCGAGCTCCAGCATTTGTAGCAGACTCACCATAGCTCATATAAGCTTACCGTTTCAGCTCTTCGGGGCTTACCATTTTAGCGCTACAGAGCTTACAGATCATGACTCGAAAGAGCAGAAATGATGATGAATTGACGGATTACCGATTTATACACTTAATGTGTATCACCCGCGTATCCTTCGATATTTTAGTAGGTTCAATGGGCATAATACCGATATGAAATATGAAGATTATATGATATAATAGCTATATGATTTACATGAATTATATGAATTACATGGATAATATGATACATGAGATACTTATATAATTAATATTTGGTGTTATATAAATGTTACATGACTAACCTATGAATGGTGACGTGAATAGGCATTATGAGCAAATGGGTTGGATTTTAATTTGTTATAATGCTTACTGTCATTAGGTATGTTTAATTCTATATTATACGTGCTTACTAAGCTTAATGCTTACTCCGTTTATTCTTCTGTATTTTATAGATTTGGAAGCTTGCTCGATTTGGATAAAGTAAGAGATTATTATCACACTATCCAAGCAACTTTTTGATACTTTTGGAACTTGGAAAATATGAAAATATGGCATGTATAAGCTAGTTTATAGGTTGTGAAGTATGACCATCTTATGTTTATGATATTGATGTGAATTTGGTATATGAACAAGTTATGTGATATGGCTTGAATTAGTAGTAATGGTTGTTTTGATTGTATATATGTGATTCCATATGATGATTTTTGGCTTATAAAGGATGGAATGGATGATGTAAATGTTATTTTGATATATGGTTTATACATGCTTGATTCATGAATGCAAAATTGGTATACTTGAATGGTATCAAATGAGGTATGTGTGCATGAATATGTTGGTAATGACAAGATATAGTGAGTTTATATGAATTGTTGAAATTGGTTATATTTTGTACATGAAACGGTTATAAAATGATTGCCAATTGGGTTGTGAATTGTGGTCATGAATACTTGTGATATTAGGGTGGCAAGATGACTTTGTAAATAGCCTATTTTTGCCCACACGGGTAGGGACACGGGCGTGTGTCTCAGCTGTGTTGTTCGAAGGCCATTTCGAAATGAGCCTAAGCAAGCTACGCGGTCACACACACACTGGGGTATGCTAGGCCGTGTGGCCAAGTCAATTTCGAGCATGGGCTAGACACACAGGCGTGTAACTGGGCATATGGCTGGCCGTGTAGCCAACTCAGTAGCCTCCCTAATTTTCACACGGCCTGGCACACGGACGTGTCTTATGACCGTGTGGACAAGTCAGTATGTATGTCCTATTTTGCCACAGCCTAGACACACGGGCGTGTCTAATGCTGTGTGAAGCACACGGCCTGTTCACACGTGCGTGTTGTAATAAACCGAATTTTACGGTTATCAGAAAAGTATATTTTCGATTCTCCGTTACTAAAAAATAGATCCGTAAATATTTATCAAAAATATTTAAAAAGTTAATTGAGTGATTGATTAGAGTTTAATTAAGTGAATTTAGCTTAATTAAGGATAATTGGATAAAAGGATTAAATTGAATAAAGTGTGAAAGTTTAATTATAGATTAAAAGAAAATAAAAAGGACCAAAATGGCAATTATGCCATTTAGCATAAGTGAGACAGCATATAAAGTAAAAATCTAAGATTTTTACTTAGATTTTAATTATAATATATATATTTATTAGTAATAAATGATATTAAATTAATTTATTATAATTATATTATAAGATATTTATATGATAAATAAATTAGTATAAAGACAAATGTATAGTAAATAAAATATACAAGTTCTGGATAAAAATACATACATTTGTAATACATGTATTAGATATTAAACAAATATTTATTATTTTATAAAAGATATTTATTAATTAAATAATTATATTATAAGATTTTATATGATAAATATATTAAATAATGACAAATGTATGGTTATAAATGAATACAAATGTACTAATAATATACACATGAATAAATAAATAATACTTATTATTTAAGTATAAATACATATGTGTATATATATATATAAAAGAAATAAAGAAAGAAAAATGAGAGAAATGAAGAAACAAAGCAAACAAAACAGAGAGCAGGGGAAAGAAAGAAAGAAAAAGAGAAAAGAAAGAAGAAAAGGGAAAATTAAAGGTGTGAAGCTTGGAAGTTTAATAGGTAAGTCAATTTAGCCCTTTTTACTTAATTTTGATGTTTTAGAAGCTTTGGAATAAGATTTTGATGAAATTAAGTTGATGTTTTGAAAGTTATTAGATTTCTAGATAATGTTCATGTTGAGTAAAATGATGAAATAAGGGTTAAATTGATAGATGAAATAAGGGTTAAATTGATAGAAATTCAAGTTAGAAATGACATAAGGATTGAATTGTAAAGTAATTCATAAGTTTTATGTTGAAGGGCTAATTTGAGGAAATTTTGAAGCTAGTTAAATAAGCTGAAAATTTGGTAGTTAAATTTGAGTTGGGATGGAACTTGAATAGAAATAGAGTATGAATTAAGTTAGTAAAGTGAATGAATTAGTTACGACCTAATTGAAAAAGGTGTAAAAGTTGCTAAAAGGATTAAATAGCTCAATTGTCAAATGAGGAAGGACCTAAAGTGCAAATAAGCCCAAAAGAGATATTTTGAGCGGCAATAGCTGAGAAAAATCAGGAAAAGGGTGAAATAAGGGCAAAATTGGAAAATTACCAAAATTAGCTAAAAAAAATGGGACTAAATTGGAATATCTAGAATTCTCTTCATTTTTCTTTATTTTCAATAGCTGAAAAACAGCCATGGAAGAGGGTTAAAGCTGGTTTTCATTCTCTAGCTACATGTAAGTTTAATTCTTGCTTTCTCCTTGAAATTTCTATGTTTTTGGACTTTTACAATTGGGTCCAACTTACTTTTTCATTAGTTTTTGATTTCACGGCTAATTTTTAAAGTTATTATGAATGAGTGCTGGAAGCATATGATGAATAAATATAGAATTGAAGCTTTAATTTTGATATATGATAACTTTATCGAGTAACATTAATGGAAATTGATTTTAGGACCTAATTGTGAAAATGTTTGAAATTAAAGTCTAGTGCTGAAATTATGATTTCCAAAAGTTGTAAAGTAGTTTAAAGTGATAGAATAAAGTGTTAATTGAGAAAAATCGTCTCAATTGAGAGACTAATTGAGTAGGGATGAAATTGTTATTTATTAAAGCTTAAGGGAAAAATGGTAATAAACAGCTTGCACTAAAACAATATTGGACAGCAGCAGTAGACTAACTTTGAAAAATCACCATAAATTGTAAAAATCGAATTAGAAGATGAAAAAAATATGAAATTAAATATTATTGAGTTTAGTTTCTCGTAGAAGAAACGGTGTAAGCAATGGATTTGTAAATCATGAGATATAATGAATTTTGTGAGACAATGTCAGAATGAATTCGGGTTCCCCTATTCTGACTTTGGAAAATCCTAAAATATTGAATAAAAATAATTAGTGTCTTAAATTTATATTTTTATAATCCTAAATGAGTCTATTTTCAATAGAAATAAATGGCAATATCATTAGAATTCTGTACGAGGAGATGATTAATTTTTAGTGAAGAAGGGTCAGAACTGTCAGATAGCAGAATAGGGGTAACTTTAAAGAATAAACTGTACTTATTGGCTAAACCAAAAATTCTAAAAATCTTATGGTTATAATATATATGAGTCTAGTTTCATGAAAAATTATCGGATCTTAATTTGGAGTTCTATATCTCCAGATATAAATAATTTAGTGACTATGACACAGATGGACAGCTTGAATATTCATAAAAGTAAATAATAAAAATTATAGATGATGTTACTTACAAGTGTGTTATATACATTAAGAATGTGCAATGGAGAGGAGGAAGAGGAAAATATTATGAATATCCAGCTAGCATGGCTAATTTGCATGTTTTAGGCTTAAGGACTAAATTGAATAAAAGTAAAAATTCAGGGGGTAATTTTGTAAAAATGTAAAAAATGACCAAATTGAAGGGAATGAGTTTTTTTATTATCTAAATTAATAAATTGAATGAAAATTTCAATTTAAGATCGAGTGAAAATCGGGAAAATGGTAAATTACCAAAATGCCCCTGAATCTTGATATTTCTGCAATTTCGCTAGGTAAGTTCGTGTAACTTGAATTATTTTCTTAAATGCTTGAAATGTATGTTTTTTATATGAATATGATTTGAATGTTCATTATATGAAAATTGATAAAACATTGATATATTTGATAAAAAGGTGAAGAAATCCCGGTTGAATGAAAGGAAAATTCGATGGATCTCTGAAAAGGAATTGACGGTAAAAAGGATCTAGCCCAGACGGGTGATCCTATCCTGATATAGCCCTTTCGAAGAATATGTGAAAAATGGATTTAGCCTGGACGGGTAATCCGAATTAGGGTCTGAATTTAGCTTGGACTGGCAATTCAGATCCAAGCTCATTAGAGTAATTGTCATTGCAGGGGATTTAGCCTGGACTGGTAATCCCGACAATACTCTATGAGTTTATATTATAGGGGATTTAGCCTAGATTGATAATCCCACTGTAAGGATGAGGTTCGCGAGAGTGTGCTCTCTGAAATGAAATGTGTAAGACCATGGTTGAAAGATACCATGGCAACCTGATATGAAATGTGTAAGACCATGGTTGAAAGATACCATGGCAACCTGATATGAAATGTGTAAGACCATGGTTGAAAGATACCATGGCAACGTGACATGAAATGAATAAGACCATGGTTGAAAGATACCATGGCAACATGACAGAAAACGAGTAAAACCATAGTTGAAAGATACTATGGCATCATGTCGAAGATAAATAAGATCATGGAAAAGAGACGCCAAGATATCTGTTGAACAACTAATATTCAGGTAATATGTACCAGATGACAAATGGTTATATGAATTGGTTATACAAAATGGTTGTGCGAAATGTTTACAGGAATTGGTCATATGAAAATATATGTACAAAATAGTTGTATGAAATAATTAAGAAGATAGATAAATGAAATACTTATAGGTACATGGAATTTAATTTATGTTAAGTTTAATACGAACTATTACCGAAATAAATATACATAAGATATAAGGAAATGATGGTGCATGAAATATTGATATAACGAAATGAATGATATATGCTTATGAAGAAACAGTAAGAGAATAATATATTTTGTGACATATACATATATAATTATCTTTGATATGTTGATACAAAGAAATTATGCAAGTTGAGACTATTATTAAACTCAAGTGATATGTTGAGAAAATAGGTATATCAATGTTGAATTTATATGAAATATGTGCAAGTATACTAACAATGTTGTTGTTTGACGCTTAGACAAGTGCCAAGCTATTGATTGAATGGTAACATGTTTAATTGTAAGGAGCATTGAAATGGTGAGTACTTAGATGAAAATATAATTTAAGATTTTGGAAATTTTTTTCTATGATCCCGATTTTATTCCGGTTGGTTTCTAATGTATGTTTTGGGCTTCGAGGGCCCAATAGAGAGACGTTATGATTATCTTCAAAATATGAATAATAAATGACTCAAAATTATCTAAAAATGTTCAGTAAACTTCGATAATGCCTCATACCCTATTCCGGCAATGGATACGGGTAAGGGGTGTTACACGTGTGATAGCTGAAATGTTGAAAATTTTCTAAGTTTCTGAAATTTGTATTATGTTACGATTTAGTCCCGAATGTCTGATTAAAGTTTGATATGTTTGATTTAAGTACATAATGGATGTGAATGAATGTTATTGATTGAATTATGATGTTTCTGGATAAATAATTGTTCTAAATTGAATTACAAGTCTGGTAATTCCTCTTAACCCATCCTGGCGACGGTTACGGGATAGGGGTGTTACACCGGCCGTGTCTCTCACACGGCCACCAAACACGCCCGTGTCACCAGCCATGTGGACATTCAAAACGGGAGCATATGGTTGTGTCCCAGCTCGTGTCCGACCCCCTGTGCCCTAAAAATGACCATATAAGCCCGTGTGCCAGGCCGTGTGCTAGGCTGTGCCAAACCTGTAAGGTATACTAACTTATGCCATACGGCCAAGTCACATGCCCGTGTGTGAGGCCATGTGGAGCATATTGACTTGATTTTAATTTCAACACCAGGGGACACATGACTGTGTAACATGACCGTGTGTCGCACACGGCTGAGACACATGCTCGTGTCTCTGCCCTTGTGGACGAAAATAGGCTATTTACCAAGCCGATTTGCCACCCAAATTTGAATGTACCTACAACACATCAATTTGCACCACCCATGGCATAAATAGGCATTTAAACAAGCCAATTCAAACCTAATTCATGCATATTCAATGCCACATTTCTCAATACACACGAGTTGCAAAATAGACCAATCCATTCATACATAAAATCTCATAAACTTAGATTATCAATATGGCTACTCAAAACATGCATTCTTTACCTTGATTCACAAACAAATAACATCACCAATACTAACACTCAACTTCCATAATTCCAACTATAAATAAGCATCACAAAACCAACCTCAATTTACATAACATAAACTATAGGCACATACACATATACACAAGCAAATTAACTCTAAAATAAGCAAACTTTCATGGCTAATATATACAAACCAAAACATATACATTTACAAGCCAATTTAAATGGCCAAAATTATTATCAAAACATAACCAACAAGACCAAAGTCCCTATACATGTCATATACTTAAAATACCAAAGTTCATATGTACCGAGTGATAGGTGGATAGTGTGAAGCGATCTTTGACGATCCCTGAATTCGAACTAGCTTGATAATACTATAAAACACATAAAAAATAAAAAAAGTAAGTTATGAAGCTTAGTAAGCTGGTATGAAATAATCTTAATATAATCATATCCGCATAATTCAACTATTGATTATAGATACATGAATTCACATCAACTAACAAACCTTTCAATTACTCATTCACAAAACTATATACTTTCTTCATTATTTCTTCGATTCAAAGCTAATATAGTTTATACACATACCTGTACCTTCTCCTACCAATCTCATTCTCAACCACATCATTCATTTACCTGTTGAACCATTCAGAATAGAAGTTGGATACTCAGGAGTCTTGCACACTAAGTACCTATACCATGGCCTAAAGCCAAATCAAGGTAACTTATATCCGAAGTAATAATATCATGGCCCGAAGCCAAATCAGTCGATATTCATGGCATGAAGCCAAATCAGTATAACTCACACCTGAAGTGCTAATATCATGGCCCGAAGCCAACTCAACGCATCCCCTAATGACATGTCACTAGTATCCTAAACTATTCCTAAGGTCCAACTGGGGTTACGAATGCCGAATTAGCATCCAGTCATTTTTGAACTTATCTGAAGCCTCGTATTCACAACTTATACAATATCAAAGCATTTAAAATACATTTATAATGAAATTTATCACATACGAACTTATCTCGGATGTGAAAATGATGAAATAAGTTGATTAATCGATAACTTTAGTTTTCCCCCGATCTAGATCTGAATTCTGCTTTTCTTAATCTAAATATATTCAAAATTAACTTATTTAATAATCCCTCTATTTATTTTAATCCCAAATACACATTTAAGTAATTTACACATTTGCCCCTATTGTTTCACCACTTTTACAATTTAGTCCTTATTCCATAAAATCACAAATTAATGAAATTCAAAATAAACCCATGCTAGATGAATTACTATTATGCCCTTAGCAGCCCACATTTTTCATTCATTTCACATTTTAACCACAAAATTTTAACATTTCTCAGTTTAATCCCTATTTTGCATTTTCACTAAAAATCACTTAACAAAACTTGCATATTTCACAACAAACATTCATAATCTATAATCAAACATCGAAACACTCATGTATTCATCAATGGAATCATTCAAAATCTTTAAATTTTTTGCAAAATAGTCCCTAGGCTAGCTAGACCTAGTTGCAACGATCTCAAAAACATAGAAATCATTAGAAACGGGACAAAATGAACTAGGAAGCTTGGCCAAATGTTTGAAGCTTTGTTAATAGCTTCCTTAGGTTAATTTCGCCTAGAATGTGGATAAATAAGGATAATAATTGGCTTTGTTTTATTTTATTAACCTTTATTTACCAAATTACAAAATTAACCTTGTTTATAAAACATATAAATCACTTAATACTTGTCCATAATTGTCCGCTCAAACTAATAATGGTACAATTTCCACATAAGGACCTCCACTATTTAATTTCATAGCTATTAAACCCTTTAAACTTATAGAACTCTAATTTTTCACTTTATGCGATTTAGTCCTTTTTACATAATTGAACATTCAAACGATAAAATTTCTAAGCGAAACATTCACACAATAATATATTCATGCTGTAGACCTTAAAATAATAAATAAATATTTCAAACTTAGATTTGTGGTCTCGAAACCAATGTTCTGATTTGAATAAAAACGAACTGTTACAATCTTCTTCTTCTTTTGATTTTTTGATGATCGGAAGTCTGTCCATGCTCACCACACCAAATTATTAGGTGTTTTCATGAGTCTATCTCTCAATGAGGCCAATTCCCTATTTATATGATACAGTTCCTAGATGTAACATCCTTTGTAAGCCCTTATGCATGCCAACACATACCCTATTCTAAAATTAACACATGTTCTCTAAGTGTGCAAGCAATCACTACTGAAGTAAAGAGGATCTGTAACACCCCTTACCCATATCCAAGGCTGGAACAGAGTACGAGGCATTACCAGACTTAACAATACACATAGATGAAAACCGGGCCATAAAATTTCATTTAATTCAAAACTTTTCGAACACATGCATAACAAACAAAGCTAACTATATCATCACATCAAAACATAGGACATGACACGATTAATTAAACTTATAAACCATAACGGATAAGGACTACATCTCATGATCATATACGATAACTCAATGCAGACGGATACGTATGGTCAAAATCATAATAAAAATACATATCACAAACCAACTTCCTATACATGCCACTCACTTGATATTTCTAATATTTGAATTAATTCTCCCAAAATGATAGTTTGATAGTGTGATTTTGCCTCCGACGATCTCCAACCCCGAGCCAACCTGCCAATACTAAAGAAATGGAGAGGATGGGTAAGCTTTACGCTTAGTAAGTTCAAATGAAAATAATAAGCAATTACTACCAC